>NC_056751.1:635047151-635109651 GCF_019279795.1 Protopterus annectens
TGCTGTGCTTGCTGCCCAGTAGGTGGTTTGGGATAAGTTTGACCTTTTTCATACTGTTGCTTATCCCTGTTCAATTTCCTAAACTTATTTTCTTTTAATTCTGTTAGATTATGCTCTATGTTGGTATAGACACTTTGATGCTTGAACCTATACATTTCATAGTCCACATCTTCAGTTAACTCTATTTTATTTTATCCAATTCAACAAGCAGAGAGTCAACTTCTTTCCCATTATGTTTGACCAGCAACTCTAATAATTCAATGCTTACATCATTTCCAATTCTGAAACATTTTGGCGGACTTGTTAAACTTTTTAAATGGGGATTTTATAAATAAAAGTTGTCTGATGAAGTTTGATACTCATTAAATGAAAGTGCTGATGTGTAAAATTAATAAATTTACGTTTTTAGTACAGCGTCCATTTGCCTTGCTTTGTTTTTTGTTTTTAAACAGTTTGTCAATTTCTTCATTTTTTAGATTTGCATTTGGCTTATCTATTAAGAGGTCATTAATCACGCAAATGAGGATATTTTTAGTGTTATGCATATGTCTAAAACTGGACTTTCAAGGATCTAGGAAGTCATAACAGGTGGGAAAGGAGAACACCTGTGCATACACTACTTTCCCATAGTGACAGACAGCTCTGTACTGGTAACTGTATCCATAAAGGACCATGTGACTATTTTATAATATTTTGAGGAAAAAAAACTCTGACCAGCAAGATAGGCTGGACTGCACAATCTGCAGACCAGTAAGAAAAGGGAACCCTCTCTCACCTTTTCTCTGTTTTCTTTCCATGGCATCATTTTTTACAACTGTTTTCACTTCCCTCTTCTAATGTCTATATACCTCTCTACATAATGATACGCTACTATCCCTGTAGCATAAGCCATCCCAGTCATTATGACTATATCTTACCCATAAAGCTGTGCAAAGCAAAAATCCATTTTTCCATCTTTGTTTTGATATCAACTGCTTCTTGAACTAAATGTTGTAACATATTCTTGTATCTGTAAATATGTGTGTGTGTGTGTGTGTGTGTGTGTGTGTGTGTGTGTGTGTGTGTGTGTGTATGTATATATATATATATATATATATATATATATATATATATATATATATATATATATATATATATCTATATATCTATATACATGTGTGTATATATATATATATATATATATACATATATGGGTCTACTTTAAAATGTTGACTTGCAAATCAGCGAGACCACAATGTTGAAAGTTCACAGTGCCAAACTCCCAGAACATCATTATTTAACTCTGGGAAAGTAACCACTGGGCCACCAATCATTACATTATGAACAGAAGCAAACTAAACCTATCAACGTGGGGGGCATCACACCCCACCTAACTAAATATACCAGGTCTGAGATCGCACTACATGGTGGTCCAGTGGTTATTTTCCCAGAGTAAAATTGCGATGTTAAAGGAGTTCGGCACTGTGAACTTTCAATGTTGTGGTCACACTGATTTGCAAGTCAACATTCTGGTAAGTCGACGTTTTAAAGGGGAATGATACATATACATACATACATACACACACACATATATATATATATATATATATATATATATATATATATATATATATATATGTGTGTGTGTGTGTGTGTGTGTGTGTGTATATATATATATATATATATATATATATATATATATATATATATATATATAGTACCATATCCTTGTATCTGTAAATATGTATGCATGTGTGTGTGTGTGTGTGTGTGTGTGTGTGTGTGTGTGTGTGTGTGTGTGTGTGTGTGTGTATGTATGTATGTATATATATATATATATATATATATATATATATATATATATATATATATATATATATTCTAGCATATCCTTGTATCTATAATTATGTTTTGCTAAGTCCTTATATGTGACACTATTTATCCGTGCTGTGCCGGCAAATTGTCCCTTGAGAGCAGTGCACTGCCCTGGTAAACAAATATTAATAGATAAGTAAATAAAAATAATACACTCAGTGATATAATCTAGCAAAACGTTCACTGGACAGAAAATATTCCTACTTATTTGAAATTTCCTGCTAAAATATGAATTATAATCCAGGCTAAGCATGTCCTTAAGATAATGCATCCTGCACCACATACACTACAGCCTTCATCACTGCCGTGTCAGTGAATGTAACTCATGTTATTAACCATGCCTATTTGTATGAGACAGACTGAAGACATACAGAAACTTGGACAAGCACATGCAAAACACAAGTTGTGAATCTATCATGTGCTAAAAAAAGTAAATCTGAAACCTCTGCACTGATACTCCAACAACTGATTAAGTAAGATAGACATACATGGTCACACAATGAACCGCACTCAGGTCTTGACATTTTACTAGCTTGTTATCAGGGGATGGTAACTAGGAGAGACCAAGCTTGAAGTGATTAAAGTAATGGTCAACACAAAAGAATGATTCCACCAACAATTCCATGATTTTAAGACCATACTGGAATATCAGGTCCAATGACTGACCAAATTTATGGGTAGAAGTAATAACCACCTGTGTGAAGCTAAAGGTCTCTAATAGATTAAGAAGATTTAGGGCAAGTTCACTAGCCTCATTACCAGTGCAAGGATTAAAGTCACACAAGATTAGCTGCCTAGGGAATTTGTGCATTAAATCAAGGATGAAATCAGACATGAGTAACTCTTGCAAATACGCCCCATGTGGTAGATGATACACCCAGATGAATTTGCAAATCACTCCTCCTCTACATGTGTATTCAAATGTGTTAGATTAGTTTCTACCTAGTCATTTCAAAGGAATAAGAAAAACTGTTGGCTACTCCACAAGATTTTATTCTAGCATACCTATATCTGGAATTACAGATGCATCAACATAATGGCTGACAGTTTGTCCATCTACGTTTCTGTAATGAAACTCAAGCTGTACTTATACACATGAGAATAATATGACTATACTGCACCAGTTTTGCAGAGACTGCATCGGCCTCTAGTCACCTAGCTATGCCAGTAAGGGTTTCTAATGTTAACTCATCTAGTCTTGCACAATCTAGGTTCAACCTACTCAAAAGGAACTCCTAGTCCCTATAGACAAATATTTATTTATTTAACAGGAAAGTCCAACTTGGAACAAAGCCAATTTTCAGTGGAGACCTGGAGAGAAATGTCCCAGGTGCATGTTTTTGTAACATGGGGAAACCAGAGAACTCGGAGGAAACCCACACGAACACAGGGAGGACATGCAGACTTCACACAGAAGGCACCTTATCCAAGAATCATACCGGAGAACCTCTTGCTGTGAGGTGACAATGCAACCACTGCACCACCAATGTGCACTCCTTGATCTGGGGGAGTGAGATTGCTAATGGTTTACAGTCTGTGGCTAGAAACATCTGGTCATAGTTCTGTTGTCTATCCATATTATACATACCCAGTGGAATTCACTCTTTTACCAGCTTTGGATGAGTCCACCCATAGGCTGCTTTAAAAGATCTTTAAGAATCCTTTTATTTAGCAAAAGATTTGAACGTCCACAGTCTTATTAAATGGTTAGACCATTTTGGATTAATTTGCTGTATCCACTGTTGTATATTATTTATCTCTATCTATTTGTACATATATATATATATATATATATATATATATATATATATATATATATATATATATATATATCTATGGGTTCCCTACACATGGTTGAAATTTCATAAAGGCGGAACTGGCATTTCCGTACAGTGCAGAATGGGAAGATTTCCATCTTCCACTCTGTAGTGCAATCTCTTGGTTGGTATATTTAAATTTGGGGGGGGGGGTGCAGGGGGGCTTACCCTCCTGCCAGCAATGTGAAGGTTAGTGTTTTTTTTTTTTTTTTTAACATGATTGAAATTCCAAAAGTCGATCATGTGGTCTCAGCCATCGATCATGTATAGTAGACCCATATATATATATATATATATATATATATATATATATATATATATATATATATGTATATATATATATATATATATATATATATATATATATATATATATATATATATATATATATATATATATATATATATATATATATATGCATACAGAGAGAGAGAGAGATGCAGTTATTGTAATGTGCTTAGTTATAACAGATGTCATTCATCTACCTGAAATAATTTAACAGGGTAATTAACACAATAATCCAAAAGGACTGATTTCAGTCATTAATAAGGATGTGATTTGATTTGGACATGGTACAGGGTTACCCTTACATTGTCTGCATTACATACCATATTCTTCATAGCTGGATATATATGCCATATAGATCTCCCAGATATCAAGTCATATGGTCCTTCACTGGTGTGCATCGTAACCATAACCTGTATCTCCCAAGTGTCTAGTGCACTGCTGTAACACAATGCGGAGCACAACACTGCAGCATGTCTCAGTTTACACAATGTCATGGATACTACTCATCTATAAAATGCACTGCAAAGCTGCTATATGGTGCCCCTGCTAATTCTATAGACAGTCCTACAGTGTCCTTTACACGTTGGACAGGCAGAGTGCATTGACTGCATATTTATCTGCATAGAGGCTGATCATTCTTGCTTTTTTGTAGGGTGCACAGTTCCAGCTGTTCTGGACGTTACTTGGGATGCAGACAGATGGGAGACTTGAAACTACAAATCCCATAAAAATGAAAACTAAAGTGAAATTTGCATTTCAGAGAGTGAAACTTCCAACTCACTCTAAAAGTATTTAAATTGTTTTAGACTTCTCCTTGATATGACTATATCTATCTACACACACACACACACACACACACACACACACACACACACACACACACACACGCACGCACGCACGCACGCACACACACACACACACACACACACACACACACACACACACACACACACACATATCAACATTAAGATCTCTGTACTTAAGAGAAAGGGGAATATTTGAGTTAATGAAGTTCTGAAGTTAGAATATATATAATAGTAGTTGGACTTTTTGTGTTGATGATTAGAAGACTATGATTTTAACCTGCCTTTTTCATATCGAGAGATGGAGTCCCTACTGCACCCCAGGAGACCTAGGTTCATGTAGCAGCTTCGATACTCAAGGAATCATTAAGGGAGGGAGTGAAGGGGTGTGGCCCACTCACCTATCTCCGGGGGTGGGTAGGATAATAAGCACTTGGTGAGCACATAGAAAAAGTGCAATTTCTATGGTGGAAACCAGGCAAACTACTTCCTGAGCTTGAGGGAAGGGGGACAATGCAGCTGGCTGGAGACATCACTTGTGAAAGTGAAGAACAACCAGTATAGACAGCCCATTGTATCCTACTTTGGTTCTGTGAGCTGAGGGTTTATGGCGAATATAAAACTTAAGTGAAAACCTTTCAACCACCCCTGATGGCTGCTTTAATTACAACCCTTCCAGTCAACCCTCTCCTTTTAATGGTGAATGAATAAAGCCAACTTTTGGGAAGGAGCTGATGATTGACAGGTAGTTAAAAAAAGATTGCAATTTTGGATCTTGCAGATATCTGCTTTGATTTCCCATTCCCCATGCACTCCCCTAATGTACATAGTCTGGTCAGTGCTTCTCTGAGTGGTCTACAGCACTGCTATTCTATGTAATGGTCATTCCAGCATGGTGCACAAAGTGAGTACCAGCCAACAGATGTGGGATCCTGACTCTGATGCATGCATCTGTCTGAGTGATTCCTTGTTGTGATCCATACAACCGGCCTACTCCTGAAAACATGCATCTGTCTGAGTGATTCCTAGCTGTGATCCATACAACTGGTCTACTCCTGAAACATGCATCTGTCTGAGTGATTCCCAGCTGTGATCCAGACAATCGGCCTACTCCTTTAACATGCATCTGTCTGAGTGATTCCTAGCTGTGATCCATACAACTGGCTTACTCCTGAAACATGCATCTGTTGGAGTGATTCCTAGCTGTGATCCAGACAACCGGCCTACTCCTGAAACATGCATCTGTCTGAGTGATTCCTAGCTGTGATCCGTACAACCGGTCTACTCCTGAAACATGCATCTGTCGGAGTGATTCCTAGCCGTGATACAGACAACCGGTTTACTCCTGAAACATGCGTCTGTCTGAGTGATTCCTAGCTGTGATCCGTACAACAGACCTACACCTGAAACATGCATCTGTCTGAGCAATTTCTAGCTGTGATCCGTACAACAGGCCTACTCCTGAAACATGCATCTGTCTGAGTGATTCCTAGCTGTGATCCATACAACTGGCCTACTCCTGAAACATGCATCTGTCTGAGTGATTCCTAGCTGTGATCCAGACCACTGGCCTACTCCTGAAACATGCATATGTCTGAGTGATTACTAGCTGCGATCCATACAACCTCCTGAAAAATGCATCTGTCTGAGCAATTTCTAGGTGTGATATGTAAAACCAGCCTACTCCTGAAACATGCATCTGTCTGAGCAATTTCTAGTGTGATCCATACAACCGGCCTACTTCTGAAACATGCATCTGTCTGAATGATTCATAGCTGTGATCTGTACAACCATCCTACTCTTGAAACATGCATCTGTCTGAGTGATGCCTAGTTGTAATCTGTACAACAGGCCTACTCCTGAAACATGCATCTGTCTGAGCAATTTCTAGCTGTGATCCATACAACCGGCCTACTCCTGAAACATGCATCTGTCTGAGTGATTCCTAGCTGTGATCCATAGAACTGGCTTACTTTTTAATGCTTTTTGCTGTCAGATTTCCTTAAAATAATGAGTAGAAGGCATTTAGAGTTAGATGAATACTTTCACCTTTGAGGATTCAGAACATGCTTAACTCTGAGATCCTGATAAGAGGAGGAGGGTATATTTTCCCAGGACAGCCATAACTGTACTTCAGCTGCAGAATTGTTTAGATGTATCATAACATATCACATTGAGAAAATGTGTTCAAAACTCAGGATGTGCAAACTTCTAAAGAACTATATAACTTATTAACAAATTATCTTTCAAACAAAGCTCTAGAAATCTGGTATGTTAAGTGGGTCTCACATAAAAATTTATTTGGGAAAAAAAAACACAAGACACACAGGTCATGTTGATGACCCCCCCCCCCCCCCCACCCAATATACACACAATCACAATGGCAAATTGTTTTCAGTTGCACAAGCCTTAGATAAAAATAACACTGGTGGTGAGAGGAAGGTGTGAGTGGATGGTGATTTAAATAGTCAAATTTTCTAACTGTATAGCAAGGAACCTTTTCTCAAATCAGGCCTCAAGTTCACTTGAATCAGATACTTTATTTGTAATGCCTCTGACAGGGTTACACTAATAGCTTTTATAGCTTTTACTGAAGCATCAATAGGATAACAGGTGATCTCTTTTAACAAAAGGGCAACCCCAAAGACATTTTACTATATTTATTAATTGTAAGCTACATTTAAGTACTTCGAAAACAGCTGCAGGTTGTTTACTGGCTTCTTGAATGCTTATTTTAGAAAAAAGTTAAAGAAACTGTTATACTTACCCCAAAACTGAAGGGCAACTTTATTATAAAAATAAAGATATTTCATAATTTGAATTTCATACGCTATAACATTGCCAAGGATTTATAGGAAAGCAGTTCATTATACAGAGCTTTGTTTCACAATGTATACATTTTTGGCTGAAATTCTAGAAAAATGACCAGAACAGAGACTCACATTTCACTGAAACCCTTTACTGATTACATGAGACACCTTTTTACTAGCGCAGCAAAAACATGTAAGAAGTAGAGTTATTTCAGAGTTACCCCATGGCCAGAATTTTCTGCAGAAACATAGAACAACATTAAACAGCAGTAACTGAAACCAATAGTACGCTTTATACTGAATTCCTTAAGGTTAGCATCACACAATAACTTACGCATCAAAGGCAGTGCCAAATATAAGTGTGAGACAGAAGGATTATATAATTTCAAGGCTATAATTTACAAGACAGAACAGTAGTTCATTTGTTTTTCCCCAGTAAGATGCCCTGGCCTCTTTTAGCTATTGAATTTCAAATTCCACACATCCTTTGTAGCATTAAAACATTTTGTAAATTAGTTTATTCAGACCTGGTCCTTGAATTCGTTAATAGGACATTAGCACACTATATATATAGATATACTATTCACTCTGTGTCTACACTTTGCCCATCTGGAAAGCCAGATGTGAATTTGTGTTACAGCAAAACATCTCTTATGTGAGTTATGGAAGAAATTTTAAACAGGATTTATTACCACAAAAGTAAAATGTCTTTACCACTTTGCAGAAATGCTGACAAAATTGACAAATGTCTTAAAGTTTTATGAGCTTTCCTTTACAGAAATTGAAATTTTTTTTTATTTTATATTTTACAGATAGTATTGTTTGTTATCATATGTGTTCAAGGCTCTACAAAACACTTCAACTGTTTATCAGTAATGTATGAAGCAAAATTTAATATTCGTCTACGCAAACAAATGGGACTTTAAAAGCTCATCTAAAGGATGGCATTAAAAATATTCAGCACCTCATGGCATTGCACTGCAATCTTATTATTAAGTGTGAGTGGTCTGAATTAATGGCAGGAGTGCAACATAGTGAGCTAATGACCATATCAAATATCTCAAGATTTTTTCAAATACATTACTTATAAAATTGCATTACATCACCATTTTTCTTTATGTCCTTATAACCGTTATGAAGCTGTGGTATGCCACTGCAGTTTTTATTGATTTTAAGACCTTTATGAAGGAAATATGACTTCTGTAATTGTCAACCAATGTGGAAACTGTGAGATGAGGTAGCTTATTCTAAGGAATAATGGCTTAAACTCAGAACTCCCCTCCCCCAGCTAGAAGGTTACCACCAGTACCTCTAAGGGTACAAAAAATTGGTTATATACCATTAGGCACCGGGAGGTTGAAAACAATGAAACAGAGGCATATCACCCCAACTATACATCTGCACATTTCTTATTGTACCCTCTCTTAGCTAGTCATCTGGAGGTATCCTACCAGTGGAGACTAAGCAGGGGAATGACACTGAATGGTAAGAGAGTGGCAACAGTTCATAGAAAAAAAACCTCCTCTTTAAGAGAGTGGCAACATTTCATAGAAAAAAATCTCCTCTTAGGGAATTAATAATTAGTATGGTATAACCAGGAGTAATAAGAGGTGCAGGTGATTATACATTATGCAATATCTCAGAAGGGCAGGGATCAAATCCTCTGGACAGCAAGCAGTATTTGAAGTAGGAAGGTTGATGCAATTGTCCTTGAATAAATGACCAGCTTGAGAAAGAATTCAAAATAGCACAGGATGAGTTTGAAGAAAGAACACTGTGACATTGTCAGAAATGATGTATATCTGTCTATAACATGATAATCATCATCTTATGTAACATCATGGGGTTCAGCACCTCATTAGCTGACAGATTTTAGTATGATGTGTTTGTGACTAAATTGCCCCTGCAGAGCTCCAACAAGTCTCTATTTTTATGGATACATTTACTGCATCTGAGTATGTCAGGCCTCAGATCTTCACAAGTGGAAAAAGGAGTTGGAATAAAGTTCATGGACTTATTTAAAAACACATAAAACAACGGTAAGGGAATAAAGCACATGGACTTACTTAAAAAGACATAAAATATCAGTAAGCACTTTCTTCATTCATCTGATAGACAGACACTTTGTCAGACTGCTAAAAGAGTAATGGATTAACTCCAACAAATACAGAACATTCCCTCATCCCATGGTAATGATACTCACATGATGGATGCATTTCAAAATGATTGCATTTTTTTTTTATATAAATACAAAGTACAAATTTATAGCATAAATAATCAAATGCATTCAAGAACACCACTTCAACATGCACTTAAATTTTACAGAATCATTTAACACAGTAAACACAGTGACATTCAGAATCACCTGCCCTAGAATTCTTTAAAGTCCAGTTTACTGTCCCTGTCATCTTTTCTTATCTCTTTTGGCTAATGGCCTATAGCATAAAAATAAACATTTTGCAATTAATGCTATGCTGAAACAAAGCATTCAAATTATTCTGTTTTAAAAATAACACAAGTATGCTCATATATGATTAAGAGATGTTTCCTATTGGTTTAGAATTAAAAAAATCTACTAAATGAGAGATTCACAGAAATAGAAAAACAGAATCTCAAATTTGGAGATGGGCAGAATTCTTTACAGCCTCATGTTCATTTATAAGACAAATCTACTAATACTTTTAAGAATACCTTAAGTGACTAGGAAGGTCATTCCAAAGAGCTAACATAATAATTTGGAAACTTGGTGAGGTCATTTGTCAAGTTTCAAGAAGTAGTTCACAGTATTTGCAAATCCATTGCTGGTCCTTTTAAAGCACTTTGTATGTAAGTGATTGACAGAATTCACTGTTCCCTTTGCTCTTCTAGGTAGACTAGTGTACCCTAATCCTGTAAGTGCTGCAAAAAAAAAAAAAAAAAAAAAAAAAAAACACCTAATAATCAGAATGGTAACTTTCAAAATGTTTTTGCAGGTCTGCACAGGAAGATAAGATACAGATGCTCTAGAATGGCTCCATATGTGCAAAATGAAATAAAGAGAACCAATTAATTTGCAGTGTTTTCTCTTTTACTTGTGTTTCATGTAAAACAGTCTCTCCAGAAAGCCAACTCTGGTGCTTATAAGACTAACTCTAGGAGAGATGCACCTTTATCTAATCGTCTCTAGGTAATAATTTGGCTTTAATGCCAGGGTCAGCTTGATGTGATAGTATTCAGAATTCCTACCTTAGAAAGCGTGATAAGATGTTTCAGCTATACCAGGCAGTTGCAATTATCTGGTATGAATTTGACATATTGTGCGTCATAAACAGTCATGGTAGTCAGCGATGTTTCTGAATATGACAGTTTTCAATAGTTCACTGTATAGTTATAATTTATTAATCCAATGCTATCTTTTGAAAGCCTAACTGTTGGTACTGATAATTAATTAATGAGATGTTGAAGGTTTAGTAAATTGTTTAAGATGTTTAGGTAGCTCATTCTTAATGAATCTCTCTGTTCTTCAGGATATTGAATATGTTTCCATACATAAAAATGTGCTTTTTCATTATGGCAGTACAGGAACATGCTTTGAGTGGCTGCCCAGCAGAGGTATCTAGTTTTGTTGCATGTTTTATATACAAAGTGATTTGTACAACTGCATACAAGGTGCATATGACATGGAATATGAAATACCCCATAGTATGAAATATCCAGTGCTATTGTTGTTGAGTTTGTGTTTCTGAGGATATGATAGGTCTACCATTCTTTTAGCTAGATCACCACCATTTAAGATGATGTCAGCTATCAAGTGTGTTAGCCGAATGCTTGGTACTGCCATGGCCCTATTAATTTCCTTGGCCTAGCACATACTGTGGTGTACTCATCTGAACAGATACTGCCCTTAGTTAATCCACAATGCCCTGCATCATAAGTCCCTTTGCATTCCTGAAGTAATCTCACATTCATGCATGAGAAATAACATATGAAAACTAGCAAGACAACTAGATAAACAACATTCATGTGGAGAGGTAAGACATGCTCCTAGCCCCTGTACGAGGGGCAGACCCCATACTCTTACTACTTTAAGATTCACACTCCAAGGCTGCATGGCATTTACTTAGTGCTGTAAGCCATCAAAGTCTCTTGCTCTAAAGTTGTGCAACTTCATGGTGGGAATATTTAAGTATTGGAGCTGCAGATTAGAAAGTCCTCATATGGGTTGCAATGAGCTTGGCCCTGTGCATTACTCTTCTTTAGCTGTTTTGGTTTTCAGGCTATTATTTTACAATTATTTTGAGCTTTCATTTTGCCAACAGTTTGTACTTGTCCATCTTTTATGTTTGGTATTTTGTATTCCATTCATTTGTGATTCAGACTTACAAAACAGACTTCTACAAAAAGGATGTTGTAGACCTTCTTTACTCTTGTCATGGTTTTTACACCAAAGCTATATGTCAGTATAGCCCCGAACACCCTCTGTGAATTCTGAATGATGGCACAGACAAAAGCAAGGATGTTTAGGAATCTTTCCACTGTTACTTTATGTGCACTCAGGAGCTAAGGCACTGTATGTTCCTAGTGTGAGGCATGCTGCACAGAGATGTAAAAATTGAAGAGAAAAAAGACAGTGTGTATGTGAACTGAAGCTGCTTAAGGAGTGTCCAGGTTCTGTATCATATTTATTTACTTATTTATTTCTTTTTATAACCAGGAAAGTCCGACTGGGTAATACCCATTTTCAGCGGAGGCCTGGGACGAAAATCTCCATCTGTTTACATTGCATTATACTTAGCTCCAGCTAAATACAGAGTGGTTACATTTCTATTTACATTTATACACATACAGTAGTTGCATTTATACAATTTAAGATTTTACAGAGGTAGAAGTTACTAAAGAGAAAGTCCACATGCAACTTGGTGGATTGTATA
The DNA here is from genome assembly GCF_019279795.1 of Protopterus annectens. Lineage (NCBI taxonomy): Eukaryota > Metazoa > Chordata > Ceratodontiformes > Protopteridae > Protopterus > Protopterus annectens. The sequence continues at coordinate 635,059,634 of NC_056751.1, forward strand.
GGCAGCAGTTACATATAAAAATTGTTTTGTCATTTCAATGAGAGGTTGAGAGTATTCTGTTTATGATGAGTATTTGGAAAGTATTGTATGGTGAGCACAAAATTTTAATCTGGTGATGCGCATGTGCAGGACCAGTACTGGTTAAGATGTTGTTTAAGCATTGGCTTAAAACTACTGAGTTTGTCGGAGAGTTTTATTAGTGTGGGGATACTGTTCGATAGTTTAGCAACCCATTGGGAGTAGAACGAGTCTCCTGCAACATTATTTGACTAATTTGTGAGTAATAAGAATTTGTTACTAGAACAGACAGCTGTTGCTGGACAGTAGGGCAAGAATAAGTTTTATAGTACAAAGCATTTTTCTGGATGATGAACGAGCTTATCTGCTGTAGTTAGTTGTGAATATGTTAGGTAGTTGTGCAGCTCAAGCCAGTTTAATTGCTTTAAACTAAGAAAATGGTGGGGCCTATAAGGGAGATTGGTAGCAAATTTAGCTATTTTACTGTAGCAGGAGGCAAGTTTCTTTCTTTGAGTATTGTTTAAGATTGTTAGGATAGGAGCGGCATATTGGCAGTAAGAAGGTAGTGGCTAGAGAATTTCTTGCAGTATCTGTAAGGAATCCATTGATCCTATAAAGGGAGCCTAGTTTCTGGTGTGCAGTACATGTCAGTCATATTTGAGATTGTCATCAATTATAACACATAGAAGTTTACTGGGAGTTCCAGTTTCAGTGACAGTATTATTTGCTGACTTTATGGTAAAAGCTTGCTTTTGATATTGGCAACTTTTTGAGGTAAGAAGCATTAACTTAGTTTTCTTGGGGTTGAGTAGGAGGTTTGAAACTAAATCAAACTAAGCAACATTTTGCCTGAGTGATAACCATACAGTGCAACCAATATTATAGACAGTCAGTTATAAATTAGTTGCGAAGCACTGTTTGTGGATATCTTGTTTGACGCTGATTCCTCATCAGCATGGAGGAATAGTCTGGCTTTACTGCATGCCTCGCACTGGGAACTTACAGTGGCTTAGCTCCTGAGTGCATGTAAAGTAACAGTGTTTAGGTTTGTTTTTATCACGCAGTGGTTATTCCTCCTCAATTAGAATGAATGTTTCCTGTAATGAGAGTATAACACCATTTTTATCATTATGTCCTTTTATTACATAACATACTTAATTGTGGGTCTTAAAGCAAGAGACTGAAGGTGCCATAAATGCCATGAAAAGACCCCAACAAACAATGTAAGAAGTAAATGAAGAACACTATAGCAGACTATAATTTATTCTGTTTTATTTTCATTTATCTTTTGTTGACCAACATAGTCCCACTAGGCTAGTGACCTCTTTTCAGGGGAGACCCAAGGTAGTATTTCTACTACTTGAGGAAATTTGTCCAGGGTATCAGGAAACATCCCCTTCTTTTTGGAGCTGCTAGATGGTGTTGAAAGGCTCCTATATCAATAAGGAAGAGGCTTAAGGGAAGCAGCACCATGGAGGAAGGGAGAAAACCTATTGAGAGTTTGGGGATGGAAAGTGAGAATTTAGAAATAAATTTGTTCAATATGAAGATTCAGAATGTAAATAATGATTCCTGTATGGTGGATATTACAAATGAACAGCATTTAGCTCTCTCCATGGAGAAGTAAGTAAGTCAGTCTATTGAACTGATGCAGATAACATAACTGGTATCAGGAGGGATTGGCGATGATGTTCTGTTAACAATACTAATGTAGGATGATCCAGGTGACAGTTCTGTTGTTTCATGGAGTGAAATGGCAGATAATATTTTGAGGATAGTAATGTGGAAGAGGAACCAAGTGATGTGGCAGCAGAGAATGCAGCAGTAAAAATTTATGCACCAGTGTCAGAAAGTAAAAAGGAAAGCTGCAGACACATTGAGAAAGCATATGGTTTTGTGGCAGCAGATAATGCAGAAACTAAAACATATGCAGCAGTGACATACTATAAATAAAACTGATTTTTAAAAAGAAGAGAAGACCACCTGCGAGAAGAAAAAAATGACATTGTAATAGACAGACATTATGTATGGGACAATTTGGCAATGTACTGGGTTTTAAAGCTCAGAAAATGTGGTCTTTTACACATATCGGGACAGAAACTTTTTGTGACTTAACTTCTGAAACTGATGGACTGATAATGAAATTCCTGGAACTGAGTAACAAATAGAAGCACATTTATCCATGGAACAAATGCAGTTTAGAACTGATGAACTGGAAGACAATGATGTTAAAAAATGCATGCAAGGGCTGTGAGAGACTGTTGATAATACTGTGAAAGTTACAGGTGAGAGAAACTTATGGAATGGAGGGTGGACGTTGGAGGTTGGTGGTTGTTCTGAAATCTGAAACAAACATGGTGAAACACTTGCCAAGTATTATTTTTGTGGCTAATCATAGACTGACATTAAAATATGCTGGCCAGCCTAAATCATGTTTCTTTTGTGGGGACTTATCACATTTAATTAATGAGTGTGACAAGGAAATTGCAGGAACTTTCATTGTGATTTAAGGGGAAAATATAAAATGAAATGGAAAAAATGTAAAAAAAAAATACAAGAAGTGATAAAATGTGGTAAATTAAATTTGTGGAACAAAAGGGCACTTGGATCCGAATTTGATTATTTTGTATTATTGGAAGGTTTGGGGGTAGCAAATGATGATACGTTTGTGACAGGGTTTTCAGACCATTTATCAATATGGAAAGACATGATGGAACAAAGGTACTATATTAAATTAGAAATGGGAATAAAAAGAATAAATGACACACTGTAGGATGAACTTGGAGAGTGGGAAGTATTGCAGTTATAGAAGGATGATATAACCATGAAGGACTTCTATAAAACTGGTTTGAATGGTGGACTGAATTTAAAGGAAGTATAAAAAGTTTTTTTTCCAATGGCAGAATGATGGAAGAATGGAAGAGAATGTGAAGTTTGGGAAAATGTACAGAAATGTTTTACAGAATAATAAAAGAGAGTATTATGATATGGAAAAAAGAAATATATAAAATAAATTGAGAAAAAGTCAAGGCATTACTGTTTAGCCAGAAATATTATTTACAAGGGAGAAGGGAGGAGGTATCTGCATATATGGGTAAAATAGTCAAGGAGGATATTAGTATCATGAGGGAAATGAAATATGTAAAATGAGAGGTGTAGAATAGTGTGTGTGTGTGTGTGTGTGTGTGTTTTACCTTTAAGAAGCATTTCAAGGACAGCATGTGCTAGCTTCAGTGCCATTTTGAGAGTGCAGCCAGAGACTGAGCATGTATTAGCGTGATAGCTATAAGTTTATCTAAGTTAAAATTATTAAGCCTCAATCCTGATATGTTTGTACATAATGCTACTTGAACAGAACCCACAGATTTCATCTGTTTTATCTGACCAGATGAGCAACATGGTGTCAGAACTAAGATTCCAGAGGCTGCTTTTCAAAGCTACAAGGTGCAGAGTTAACAGATGGTAAAGTAAGTGAACCGAGTACAAAAAAGGGCCAGAAACAAACTAAAGGTAATGAAAACTTACACAAATGATTTATTTATTAAAAAAAGATAAAATGCAGCATTACAAGGGCCCAGAACACATCATTAAGCAAGCAAGAGGCACAAAAAGTTTATTAATTAAACAAAATGTTTAAAATTAAGATAATTAAGATATTTGATAAAACAATTATCAGAAAAGCACATAAGGGATTGGAATTACATTTGAATTGCAAAATGAGCATGTTTAAAGTAAAACAAGCATGTTTAGAGTAAAACAAGCCCAAGAAAGTATAACGGGCATGAAAAAAGATTAAAAGAGCAAAGCGAATATGATAAAGGGCACACTAAGCATAAATAAAACAAAGTCACTGCATGTTTTTGGCAAAATACTGTGTTTCAGCATAAACTACTATTTTGCATTGATTGAAGTTATTCAGGGTGTGACGCCCCCGCACTGGCCCAGTAATCAAGGAGCCTCAGTCCTCACCACTAACACCAGTGAGGGACGTGTAGATTGGGAGGATGACAAGTACACACACAGTAAAGTACAATTTCCCTTAAGAGCACACAGAGATCACAGTCAGTCTGGGGCTGGTTTCTCCCTCTCTCTCTCCAGATCCCCAGTAAGACTCCCCACTGGCACAGCTATAGGGTTAAGATCTTAGCCGAGTGGTTAAGCCAAAACCTCTAGCATACTCTCTGTCCAACCAGTGCTTTGTGCCCCTGCCCAAGTAGCTGACACATAGACACTTTGAGATTTGATTTGTATAAAAATACAGACACTCCTGGGGAAGGCTAGCACAGGTTTACTAGCTATGCACCCTTCTCTCCAGACTATAAGGTAGTACCAGCTGCCACCAACCAGCCTTTATCAGCTACTATAAGGCCCTTCCCAAAGGGTGACCAATTCTACTGTATAATGTTACTGTCATCCAAATGGTAAGTATGACCAAAACTTTTAAGGTTATTTAAGAGTGGCCTGTACAGTGTCACCAAATACATATGCAAGTACTCTACAAGCTTAAATACCTCTAAACAAGCCAGCCACAATTAAGAGGTTTAAATATATTTAATAATAAATAATAAAAGCATAAGGCAATACTCAGTAACTCAACACAGTGACAACAAAGTTCAGAATCACAGGAAATATTTCACAACAACATTGCAGAACAGTCTCAAATAAATACAGAAAACATCTAAACTAATCTTTACTGTATTCCTATCTATATCTAAGAGAAATCACTGTACCTAAATCACTTACTTACACAGCAAAGCAAATGTAGATGAGAAGTGCTGGTGAGATGGGTGTGTTCAGATCCCAGACAAGATACAGAATCTCAGCTAGCTAGGCCTGAAGCCTTCACACAGGGCATAACTAGAGTTATTAGAAATATCTCCAAGCATGTAAAAGTGCTTACAGTGTGTGCTTATTACATTGCATTTATTCCAAAGAGTTTATTGTGTGCAAAGTGCAACTATTTTTGCACTGTACAGAGCTATTTAGCAAAATACAGCCATTCTGGAAAAGTTTCAGTATGCCGTGTACTGTTTATTTGACAAGTGCAGTTAATTTTAAATGTTTTTTAATCTGAGCTTCTTCTGGCCAGTTTATTCACAGAGTGCAGTTATTTTGAAATGTTCCTTACACTGATAAGAGGTGATTTCTTACAGTACAGTGATTTCAAGTGTATTCTTGTGCCCAGGAGACTTATTACACAAAGTTCAGTTATTCAGATGGTTGTGCTATTGGGCATAGTTACAAGTACTGGCATATGCATATGTATATGTGTGTGTGTGTGTTCATGCCTACTTGAAAAAGTCTTCACTGGTATGTGTTAATATGGCAGAGGCATTTCACAGACCAGCTCCACTTATATTTGATCAGAATATTGTAGAGAACTGGAGAATATTTGAGCAAGAGTAGGATATATTTAATCAAGCATCTTATTCTGACAAAGATGCATCCACCAGGGCATTCATTTTACTAAACTTAGCTGGGTCAGACGCCATTGAAAGAGAGCATTCATTTGTGTATGCACCAGCAGTATATGGAGGAGAAGGGGAAAACTGTCATATTGTTGTACAGGCAGAAATGTGCAACCCCCCCAGACAAATGTTACATTAGAGAGGCATTTGTTTTACACAAGAGATCAAATACAAAGAGAAACTTTTGCAGCTTATATTACTGACCAGAGAAACAAAGCTAAAACATGTAGGTTTGGTGACTTCAAAGATGAGTTAATAGGGGACAGGCTTGTGTGTGGTTTTAATAGTGCTGCAGTGAGAAAGATTTTGCCTTGTGACGATGATTTAATGCTGAGCAAAGCTATTGAGATTTGTTAAATCCATGAAGTTACAGAAAGGTGTACATGTATGCTTGCAAGTGATAAGAGCATGGCTTCAGCAGGCTCCACAGCAAATGTAGACAGCATGCAACATGTGGCTAGTAGGAGGAGGCCTAAGCAAATGGCAGCTATAACTCCTGTGAGTGTGGCAAGTAAAACCCATAGTTTTCCAGCAAGTTCTAAAACTGGTTCATTGAAAAGGACATGCTCAGTGCAGTACAAAGGTGAGTCAGCAAAACCCAGTACAAGCTTTATTGTTAACTGTCACAGTTGTGGTGCCAATCATGAGTCTAAAAGAGGAAAGTGCTTAGCATTTGGTCAGCAATGCCACAAGTGTAAAAAATGGAACCATTTTCAAATGTTTTGCAAATCAAGTAAAGCTCACATGGTTATAAAAAAAGGTTCACTTAAAAAAGCAAGTTGATCATATAGAGAGCTGCAACCTTAATTTTTACATAGATGGTGTATTAGTAATTGTTGAAAAGGTTGATGCAGTAAATTTGTTGGCAAAGAACCAAGTGTTTTATACTGTCCAGATTAATGGTAAATCCACCAAGCTCAAAGTTGACACTGATTCAAAGTGTAATGTTAAGTCAGCAGACACATTTGCTAAGGTGAGAGCTGGTGGGCAACTTAATGTGGTGAGTTGTGCGAAACTTGTTGCTTATGGAGGTGAGGAAATTCAAACCGAAGGTTCAGTGGTACTTTCATGTTATTTGGCTAGGGACTGCCACAGCTTACTATTCTATGTAGTATGAAGACCTGCCCAGTCATTATTGGGTCTCAGAAACAGTTTGAGAATGAATCTGCTTTCCTTTACTGAAGACGTTTATTATATAAGCACATATCCCAGTTCCAGTATCAGTTAAGCTATTTTTCTCAGAGTATGCTGATGTTTTGATGACAAGTTAGGTAAACTTCCAGTTGTGTATTCTATGAAGTTAGACCCAGGGGTCAGTCTAGGGGTCAGACCAGCAAGGAAAGTTATGATAGCTATGCAGAATAAAGTCAAAGCTCAGCTGGATAAAATGGTGTGACAAGGTGTAATTTGTCCAGTTGCAGAACCAACTGAATGGGTGTCGTCCATGGTAGCAGCCCACAAAAAAGGCACAGACAAAATCAGAATATGCATAGACCCAAGAGATTTGAACAAAGCATTAAAGAGGCAGCATCATCCTATGCTTACAGTCAAAGAGGTTGCAGCCCTAATACCAAATGCCACTGTTTTCTTCTGTCCTGGATGCAAAACGTTAATTTTGGTAAGTGATGCTTGATTGCAAATCTTCACTACTGACTACATTCAGTACCCCATTTGGAAGATATAGATTCCTCAGGATGCCATTTGGAATAAATTCTGCAAGTGAAGTCTTTCAGCATGCAATGGAGCAAATTTTTTCAGGTTATCCTTGTGCCATAATAGTACATGATTTATTGGTTGGGGGCAGTGGTGAAGCAGTGCATGACAGAAATCTTAGGAAAGTTCTAGACAGAGCATGTGAAGTGAACTTGAAGTTCAATCCTCTGAAGTGCAAATTCAGACTACCAAAAGTTACATTTGTAGTTAATTTATTTACTAACGCTGGCTTGCGACCAGACCCATCCAAGCAAGCAGCCATTCTAGCGATGCAACACCAGATAATGTTCAAGCTCTACAACATTTTCTTGTTATGGTCAACTATTTAGGCAAGTTTATACCCAACTTCAGTGAGTTGACAGTACCTTTGAGAGAACTGACATACAAAAATGTTATATGGTCTTGGCTGGAACAGCACCAGAGAGCATTTGAAGACCTAAAGCAGAAAATTGCCACCCCACCTACATTAAGACACTATGATGTCAATAAACCAGTAACTCTTTCCTGTAATGCTTCAAAATTTGGTCTTGGCGCAGTTATTCAAGAGGAAAGACCAGTAGCCTATGCATCGAGAACTCTTACCCAAACTGAAATGCAATATGCTCAAATTAAGAAAGAACTTTTGGCAATAGTATTTGCATGTTCAAAGTTTCATGAATATATTTATGGTCGAGCTATTCAAATTGAAACTGATCACCAACCTCTAGTTATTATCTTAAAGAAGCCTATGCATTCAGCTCCAGAGAGATTACAAAGAATGATGTTCAAATTGCAAAACTGCAACTTAAAAATGGTCTATACAAAAGGAAAACTTCTTTATCTAGCTGATACCTTATCCAGATTGCCCAGAAATACAATGGAATAGCTTAATGCAGAGAATTTTGACTTTGATATCATGGAAGTGTGTAATTTTTCTACCACAAGACTTGATGAGCTGAGAGATTATACAAAGATTGATCCAATTTTGCAAAAGCTCAACCACTACATTAATGTTGGATGGCAATCTAGTGTACCACCTGAAACGTAAACTTATTTTCCTTACAGAGATGAAATGTTGATGGAAGATGACATTATTTTCAAAGGTCCTAAAATTGTTCTTCCTGCTTCCTTACAACTTGAATATATCCAGATTTTGCATTGTGGTCACCCAGGTACTGAATCTACCAAAACAAGGACAAGAGGACTAGTATTTTGGCCTTCTCTAGCAAAAGATATTGATAAAATACTTTCTTCTTGTTCAGTATGTAATAATACTAAACCGCATTTGCAAAAAGAACCACTTCAGCTAAGTCAAGTTCCAGAAATACCTTGGTCAACAGTAGCCAATAATATATGTGAGTGGAACAATCAGCATTACTTAGTATTAGTAGACTCTTATTCAAACTGGTTTGAGATCGATTTACTACCTAACCTAACATCCACTGCTGTTATTACCAAGCTGAAATGTAATTTCTTAGTCCGCACAAAGTTATTTCTGACACTGGTACTCAATTTACCAGTCAGTTGTTTCAGAAATTTGCAAAAGAATGGGAATTTATACATGTTATTAGTACTTCAGTATACCCACAGTGAAATGGACTAGCTGAATGTGCAGTACAGTGTGCAAAGCAATTACTAGATAAGTCTTTTTGAATTTACTCAATCTCAGAAACATACACTGTAAAGATGTACTTGGCTTGCTCAAGGACTTCTATCTAGGCCAGGGGTCAGCAACCTTTTTGGAGCAAAGAGCCATTTTTTCCTAAAATTTTTGGTCCAAGATTTACAAAGAGTCACAATGAGTACAGAAGGGGGTTTGAGATCCATTTTTTTGTTGCAGTATAGGTATATATGTATTTAACACAAACAAAACTTCAAGTACTTACAGAAAAAAAGAAAAGCAAATTAATGAGACTTTTGACACTGCATTTCTGCACATAGTTGTTTCATGTTCAGTGAGTATTTGGAAGTCTTCAATTTTAAAGAGGTTTCAAGGCTTACATCATTAAGCTGACTTCTTAGCTTGCTTTTGATAGCATTCATGTTGGAGAACATCTGTTCACAATAGAAAAGTTGACCCAAAAATCATCAGAATTCCAAATGCTACTGCATTGAGTTGACGATAACAATATGGAAAGCTATTCCAAGTTTCAAAAATCAGCTGGTCCTTCTTTTGACAGTTGGAAAGTTCCGTCCATTAGTGATTCATGGCTAAAGTCGCCTTTTCTCTTTCCAGATTTTCAAGTTCCACTTGTAAAGATATAAATTATGAAGACCACAGATCTTTGCTTTTCAAGTCTGTTAGTTGTAGTTCATACTGAGCTCTGTCAACTGTTGGAAATAGCAAAAAATGTATTTGATTGACATCTGCCACAAGTGGTTTCGTTAAGAATGAAAGAGTGGACTTTTCATATCTGAAATCTTTAAAATGATCCGTAAATGAGTCATACATTTTTGCAATAGCTGCCAGAAAGTACTTGCTGTCAATGACACTTCCAGTAGTTTCCAGATGTTTTTTTAAAGTTTCGAAATGAAACAGATTTCACCTTTTCAAGTCTTTCGCAAACAACAGTAGTTGTTGTTCAAAGGAAAGGATGGCTTCCAAAAGTGTTTTTTTTTCTGTAAGTACTTGAAGTTGTTCACCAAAACTAAAATGCTTCCTCCATGGCTCCTGACTGATTATTTGGCTGCTTAATTAATAGTACTAAAAAAAGCCCTTTGCAATCTCATGAGAGTGTTACCTCTACCATATAGCTTCTGATTAAGGTGGTTTAAATGTGATGTCACATCAACAGCAAAGTAACATTTCTGTAAGCATTCTTCATCACTTAACTGTGGGTGTTCGTATTCCTTTTCACTTAAAAAGGTCTTAATATGTTCAAGGCATGAAGCGAAACATTTCAAAACTGCTCCTCTGTATAACCAGCGAACTTTACTGTGCAAAAGAAAGTCGGAATATTGACTGTTTACTTCTTCAAGAAGGGCACAAAACTGTTGGTGATGAAGTCCTCTTGCCATTATTTGGTTGACTATTTTTACTACCAAATCCATCACCTTTACAACTTTGATGGGAAATGTCTGCACATATAGCGCTTCCTGATGAATAATACAATGAAACGTAAAAACATTGTGTTTTACATTTTGCTTGAAGAGGGTAACAAAGCCTTTGTTTTTACCCATCATACTGGGTGCTCTATCTGTAGTGATAGAATACCACTTTATTGATGTCAATTTCCCTAACAGTCAAAAATTCCAAAAAATGCTGCAGAGATATCTTCACCTTGAGTTTGTCCTTTAAGAGCCAGCAAAGCCAGTAATTCTTCATGGAGACCTTTATCAGAAATATACCATCCCAGAAGGCTAACTTGTGCGATATCCTTCACATCACAGGACTCGTCACATGCCAAAGAAAATACAGATGCCGATTTTATATCATTAATCTGTTGATCTGTCACATTCTTGCCCATCTTAATGGTTCTGTCACAAACAGTTTTTGTGGCTAGTGGAGTGTCTTCAATTTTTTTAATAATATCTGCTTTATGTTTGAAGTCAGATTAGATATGTTTGGCCAAATGCAAAAAGCATTTTTTACATATTCTCCATCCGTGAAAGGTTTTCCATGCTTTGCAATCTCATGAGAAACATTACCTGAAGATTGTATCCGGCTGCTGAATATTGATGTTGATTGTTGCATTTTTTGCTTTAATTCTGTCACTGCTTTTTTTCTTTCTTCTCCAACAGAATATCTCTTTGCAAATGCATCATGCTTTGTTAAAAAGTGACGTTCGAGATTTTTTTTTTGTTATTAAATAATTTTTCATTGCAAATTAGACATGTTGGCAGACCCATAGAGCTTTGCATAAAAGCATAATTTTCTTCCCATTCGGCTTTAAATTCATGGTGTTCATCTTCTATTTTTCGTTGTTTTTTCTTAGTTGCCATCTTTCAGTTTGTGGAGGTCCTCCAGGAATCTGCAAAAGGTGGGGTGCAGTCTCGTCGTAGAATACTGTTGTGGGAGTGAAAAACAAAAACCTCTAAAATATACAGCTGGTCAATGAAAAATCCGTCCCTGGCTATGCTATGAAATAAGACCCATCAGTGCTCTGAACGTATTCATAATGGCACTACCTACTCTGATCTAGTAATATTTCCAACATACTAGCAAACAAATTCAGTGTGAATTTTACCCCAGAGATGACTATCCAAAGTGTGCTTATCCCTGAATCTCTCAGGACCTCCCCCCCAGTCATCACTAAAGAACATTTACTGAAGGTGTTCACCAAAACTAAAAATACTTCCTCCATGGCTCCTGACTGATTATTTGGCTGCTTAATTAATAGTACTAAAAAAAGCCCTGATAGAACCATTCCTACTATAAACCAACTGCATTTGAAGTATCAGATATTGTAATAGAGATACAAGAACTGGACGTGGGATCCTTAGAAAACAGTTGGTGCAAATTACATAGAAATAAATGGAAATTGTGGGAACCTGGCAACCTAGCAAAGCTCTTCTGTACCCCCATGTGCAAGATGAGCTCCTCACACCCCTTGACATTTATATATGAACTTCAGAACTCCATAAATGTAAAGAAAAGAGATAATTACAAAACAAAATGAATCATTACTGTCACCACACTTCAATACTACTCTAGCAGTACTTTTCTAAGGAAAATGGTAATAGTTGAGTTCAGCATCATTAATAATTCAGTTAATAATGAACAGTTGTAGAATGTGTTAGAAGACAGTAAGTTTTTAGTGTGCTTCAGCATGTTGCATCTCCAATATGATTACTCAGTGATATGAAACCAAGCTGCTAAGTATATATGAATATTTCTTTTTAATTTAGCAATGCATCCAACTTGCATTACTTTGTTTTTAAATAAACTGGCATTTCGTGGTAATGCCTCCATTCTAAAACCCCACACATCTTAAATCAAGTTCAACACACTAATATAGGAAGTAAAACAGAAACACAAGCATGCTTTACAAAAAAAGAGGAAGTGTTGGTGATGAACTCTTAACAGTTTCTTATTACTTGGCCAGAAAAACAAAACCTGCAAAACTAAGCATGCACTTGGTAACGCAGGAGGACAAAATAGTTGCATCATGATAATGCTACATGCAGGAGGATAAGATGGAAATAAAGCATCATCCGTGTTCATTGTACACTTAACCTCTCTGTATTAGCAGCATCTTATTATGAGGGATGGAACATTTACATGATAATGGCCCCTCAAAATAAGTAATAAACATGTTCTTCTACTTCAGACTGGCATTAATACAGTATACCTTTTCTCTTAGTCAGACACAAAGTCACCTATTGACTATTATTCCTTGTTTGATCATTGCACTCTGATGTGGTATCTAAACTTTTAAATCTTTACTAATGATAAAACAGAAATACAGTCTCAAGCCAACATGAAATGTACACTTCTCAAGAAGTCTATTATTTTAAAGCATAGTACTCCTGAAAAAAGAAAACACTTTTTTACAGTCCATAGTTCGGGGGTTAGCATTTATATTTTAACTTCCTTGTACTGTAGGTCAAGAAAATCCTTATTAAATGAAATCAGGCTATCATCTCAACAAGATGTGACAGAATGTTGCATAAAAGATTACAAACAAAACTCAAAATCAGACACAAAGGTTGTCAGCAAATGATTTACAGTTCTTCCAAATTAGATAAACGAAAAGGGCACAGGCAAATAAAACTTTTTTACTGCAGAAACATTTTCCCATCTACTTTTCATCTTAACTTCAGTTAAAGTTCACCCTTGCTGACAAATAAAATACATAAGTAAAAATAAAATACCTTTTTCACCCTGCTCAGCAGGAGAGTTATAAAAAATACAGCGACCACACTACCTGCCACAGCTCATTTAAGTTTACCTCCATCTTCCAACTGCCAGGCAGAAAACGCAGGGCAAGCATGCAGTTGTTCAGTCTTAGCTGCTACAACTGAATAAGAAGTTACTGCTCGTTATAGAAACTCAGGGCAAGCAGCTGCTTAGACGTGAATGCAGAAATTCAGCTGCTTGGCCACAGAAGTGGAAGTTTAAAAGAGAAGCAATGACGTGATCAAAGAGCCGCATGTGGCTTGTGAGCCGTAGGTTGCTGACCACTGATCTAGGCAAACCAGAGCAACATTGCCTATTAGTTCCAGTTTGTTGAGGCCTAAAGCTAAGAACAACAGAACAATCAAAGCCTAACTATTCAGAAAGCATTCTTTCCATAAGTCCAGCTATGACAAATTGAGCTGATTTCTTCATTCCTTGAAAGAAGAAGAGACAGTGAGGATACAAATGGCAAAAGGTTTCGACTGGATTGATCAAGTAACAGAAGTTGTAGTTTATTGGCCGTATGGGCAGTTTTTCCATCTCTGTCAACTTTCTGGTTTAAAAGCTCACATTTGTGCTTGTTTCCTGCCTTTCCTGTAACTAGTCTAGTCCAGATACAGATTTTCTGTATCCAGGACTATTTGTAAGCTTCTAAGTAGTGTCAAAGTCTGCTCTTCAATTTTTCCCTTAGATCGACTAGTTCTCTCCTCTCCTGGCTTATTAATCTAGCACTTTACCAGCACTAAACATTCTACAAGGAAACAGCTCCTGAACTTATTATTAATGCCCACCCCTCCAGGCATGTCTAAAGGTCAGTTCCCTGTGCTTTTTCCTATTAACCTGGTGAACTTGGAAATCCTGAGGCAATGTAGCAACTGCCTTGTACACCAACAACCCTCTCCTCTTACCACCCAACACTCAGACTTGCGAGAGATGCACTTATATATCCAAATTGGAAGCCACACACTCTCCAGCCAAGACCGGAATAGCTGGTCAAGAGGAGAAGGTCAACATTTGCACCACACCACATGGAACACATAGCCCTCCAGAACACACACCAGCACTGCCTTTGCATAAAAACACAAACTACACACCCACCTTCATGGAGGCTCTCAATAAAAAAATCTACCCAAACAGCAGAGACATCCAAGGCAGAAATGTACTCAACCGCCACAACACAACACTAATCATGAGACACATAACTCTGCTAAACAGTGTGCCACTCAACCAAAGCTCCTAAGCCAAAACAGCATGCCCAACACACTAGTCATAGGTGATTCGATAGTGAGGCACACTGATGTCCCATTCACTAGGTTGAATAAGGAGAAAGTAACAGTCAGCTGCCTGTCTGGTGCTAGGATCTGCCACATAACGCATGCACTCAGGTCCCTCAACAACAGGTACAAATATGACTTTATAATTGTACATGTGGGTGTAAATGACCTGAGATGTACCTCCCTGGACTACGTGAAAAGAGACATGGAAGAGCTCTTGGATTATGTAGCCCAGGCAGGTATGACCCTAGCCCTGAGCAGCATCCTACCATCACCCAGAAAGATACCACAGTACAAGCAGAAAATGATTGATTTCAACAATTGGCTAAGTTTCTGGTGTCATTCTAAGGGGACCCAGTATCTGTCTGCCTGGGATGACATGATTGACAGACCTCGATGCTTTGCTAAAGATGGCCTGCATCTGTCACCCCTGGGCTTCCGGATACCGGACAAGGCTCTTGCCACCCCTATAGTGCCTTTTTCAGGTGGTGTTCCAAACACAAAATTACCACCGTAACAGCTATAAATAAATGCAATCTGAGGGTCATGCTGCTCAATGCTAGAAGTCTAAATCTCAAAATGCACTCACTCGAAGCACTGCTTAAAATGGAGAACATCGACATTTGTGATGTAACAGAGACCTGGTTCAAGGCAGCAGAAAGCACCCCTGCACTACCAGGCTATAACTCATTCCACACCTTTCAGCCCCAGAACTTGGACTGAAGCTCCAAAAGTGGTGGTGTTTCTATATTCATAAAGGATGTGCACACCTCCAGACTAGTAGCCCAACATAATGCATCTGAGATACTTCAGGTGCAGCTAACACTGAGTAAGACAGCGATTCAGGTCATAGCATACTATAAGTCCCCAACCATGTCCCAAGACTCACACTCCATGTTCCTAAGCACCCTGGAGAGTATTAAGGTCCAACCTAACACTCTCATACTGGGTGACTTCAACTACCCCTCCATTAACTGGGAAAGCTACTCATGTACCAATACACTTGCCGAACGTTTCCTGGAATTCATTAATTCCAATGCCCTGGACTAGCTCGTTCTTACCCCCACTAGAGGTAGCAACATCCTTGACCTGGTCATTACTAACATGGGTGACAATTGCTCTAAACCAATAGTCAACTCCTCCTTGGTTAGATCCGACCACAAACTAATCACCTTGGAAATCCACATCCCCCCCCCTCCACAAAGGTAACCACCATGAAAAACTTCTCCAGAGCTAACTTTGGACTCCTAAATACAGAGGTGGATAACTTCACTGCACCCATGCAAATGGAGATCAGTTGCATGACTGCCGAATCATACACCAATGCACTGTACGAACGTGTACACAAATGCATGGATCTTGCCATACCCAATAGAACCAAGACTCTCCCCTTCCATAAACAAACTCTACAAAAGAAGGAGGAAA
Organism: Protopterus annectens; assembly: GCF_019279795.1. Classification (NCBI taxonomy): domain Eukaryota; kingdom Metazoa; phylum Chordata; order Ceratodontiformes; family Protopteridae; genus Protopterus; species Protopterus annectens. Next base: position 635,075,350 of record NC_056751.1, read on the forward strand.
CTGATGTGGAATAGGGTGAAGTCCCAAGACTGGAAAAACTCCCATATCAGCCTCAACAAAAAGTTGAGATCCCTCATCAAATCCTCTAAAGCTAGTTAGGAAAACAGAATTGCAGCAGAAAGTAAAGACAACCACAAGGCCTTCTATAGTTATGTAAAGAATCTCCACGGCAATACCCACATTTGCTCTGAGCTACTGCACAATGGTACCTCCTATACTGAGCCAACAGATATTGTCAATATACTGGCCAACAGATTTAGTGCCAACTTTAACCATCTCTCCCCCCCAAGGGACCAGTCACAATACCAGTAGATTGCCTGGCACCCTGTATTACTGTTGCACAGGTTAAAACTGCACTGTCCAAGGCCAAGAATACAGCTTCTGTGGGACCTGAAAATATCCTTGGCTGTGTTCTACATGAACTACAGAGTGAACTGGCACCTCACCTGTGTTCAATCGCAGCCTCACCTCAAGCTTTGTCCCTACCAAATGGCACATTGCTGCAGTCATCCCGCTCCACAAAGGAGGGACTACAATCCATGGGAACTATCGCCCCATTAGCCTGGCAAGTCTGATATCCAAAGCTATGGAATGCATCATCATGGACCTAATAAACAAGGATATTGGGAATCTCCAAACTCTGGATCCCACACAGTTTTGTTTTGTGAAGGGTAGATCATGCCTGCTCAACTTAGTTGACTTCTTTGAGTCAGTCACCAGAGCTGTCGATGAAGGCAAGGTGGTTCATACAGCCCACCTCGATCTGGCCAAGGCCTTTCATACCATTCCTCACTTAGGAATCATAGATAAACTCACTAAGCTAGTCATCAACCCCTATATCACTAGGTGGATTGCAAACTGGCTCACAGGTAGAACCCACAGTGTGAAAGTAGCAAACTCCAAGTCAGACTGCTGACCAGTCACGAGTGGAGTCCCACAGGGTTCGGTCCTGGGTCCTCTTCTGTTTGGTATCTACTTCTGTGAAGTCCAGGCCAACACGAAGGGACTCTGGCTGACAAGATTTGCAGACGATTGCAAGTTGGAAGCTATTATTAACTCCCCAAGTGATTTTGACATCCTACAGAAAGGCATCACTGAGACCAACAACTGGTGTAAGAACCATGGCCTTAAGCTCAATGCCAAAAAATATGTCATCATCCCATTTTGGAAAAACCCAGTTCCCATGCATTACCACATCGATGGTAGTCTACTGACTACAGAAGGCATTATAAGAGATCTGGGAACACAGGTTGACAGCAACCTCTCTTTTGACCACCACATTGCTACTGTGGTCAGAAAGTCCTTCTATGTGGCATATCTCATTACTAAGGGTTTGCATCCAGGAAGAAAGAGGCCATTGTCTCCCTCTGCTCTTCCCTCATTAGGCCAGTCATTGAGTACAATGCCCCATTTGGCATGTAAAAACCTGCAACAAGAGGAGAGGCTGCAGAAGTACCTCACAAAGAGGATCCTAGGCCTTAAACATTTGTCCTATATGGACAGACTAAAAAAAACTCCAACTATTCTCTGTGTCATATCGCCTACTTAGAGGTGATCTCTGCTTGACTTACAAAGCCATGTCTGACCCAGCTCTGTTAGAAATGCTACATCTGAAGAAATCCCAATCCCTCCATGCCACATGCTCCAGAGACCTCAACCTCATTACCACAATAAGCAGAACATGCTGGAGGGAGAGGTTCATAACCCAGAGACTGCCCATGCTATGGAATACACTTCCCATACATGTCAAGCAGAGCAACTCACTGGCCATCTTCAGGATAAATCTTGATGAGTGGATAGGAAATAGAAAATTCACCCCAGGGATAACTCCAGTGGCTTTACTCGACAGAGCACTGGGAACTAAGGTCGGGTGGCACAATGCCATGGTAATCCTATGGGCTAGGCTTGTAAAGGCTCCAGAGCTGTTAGCCTAGTACACACCTATGAACCTAAGAATAGAAAGTACAATTTCCAGAAAGAGTTACATTTTTGAGAAAGACATCACTATTAGTGCACTGAATTAAGTAAATGTTGATTCAGTATCAGGCCCAGATAGTACAAGACATGGAATGTAGAAGTAGTAGCTAGGCAATAAGAGTATTTTGCAAATGTTCTGAATGAATGGTTGACAGGAGGGTTTGTTTATGAAGAGTTATGTAGTGGGGTATTAAAATTAATATGGAAGAAAGAGGAGAAGAATGAAATAAAATATTGGTGACCTATCACACGAAATAACATAGATTATAAATTTGTATGAGACTAATACAGAGGAGAATGGAAGGAAGGTTGATGAATATTATGGAAGGAAGTATATATATATATATATATATATATATATATATATATATATATTAATAAGGGAAGGGACGTCAAAAATTATTGGTTGTGAGAGAAATTGTGTGAATGATATAAGTAAAGGGTGAATGTGAAGCTTATGGTAGGTGATATTAGCAAGGCATCTGATACAGTAGGACATGATGCTTTGTGGAATATTACAGAGAAGTATGGAATATGTAATAGAATTAGGATAGTGTGTATGTCTGCATATCAAAATAATAGAGTTTGTTGTTTGTGAATTGGTGGCTGAGTGCAAGAAGTGTGGTATAAGACAAAGATGTCCCACATGTGGAATATTGTTTGTGCTGGTAATGAATGCGATAGTGAGAGAAATAGCTTAAATATTGCTGAGGAAAGTGTTTGTTTGTCTGAATTGATGTTTAAAGGAAATGGGAATGAGTCTTGATAGAGATAAAAGTAAGGGTTTGTCTGATGTGGTAACAAATGAAGGTGTGCATTTTTCAATGAATAAGATGTCTTTGCAAGGGATTTTTCTTCTTCTTCTTCTTTCGGCTGCTCCCGTCAGGGGTCACCACAGCAGATCAACTGTTTCAATTTCTTCCTGTCCTCTGCACCTTGCTCTGTCACACCAACTGCCTGCATGTCCTCTCTCACCACATCCATAAACCTTATCTTAGGCCTTCCTCTCTTCCTGTTACCTGGCATCTTCATCCTTAGCATCTTTTTCCCAATATACTCTGCATTCCACCTCAGCACATGTCCAAACCAATGTAATCTTGCCTCTCTGGCTTTGTCTCCAAACCTTCCAACCTGGGCTGACCCTCTAATATACTTATTCCTAATCCTGTCCATCCTCGTCACACACAGTGCAAATCTTAACATCTTCAACTCTGCCACGTCAAGCTCTGACTCCTGCCTTTTTGTCAATGCCACTGTCTCCAACCCGTATAACATAGCTGGTCTCACTACCCTCTTGCAGACCTTCCCTTTCACTCTTACTGGTACTCGTCTGTCACAAATCACTCCTGACACTCCTCTCCACCCACTCCATCCTGCCTGTACTCTCTTCTTCACCTCTCTTGCACACTCACCATTACTCTGAACTGTTGATCCCAAGTACTTAAACTCATTCACCTTTGCCACCTCTACTCCCTGCATCCTCACCATTCCTCTGTCCTCCCCCTCATTCACACACATATATTCTGTCTTAGTCCTGCTGACCTTCATTCCTCTTCTCTCTAGAGCATATCTCCACCTCTCCAGGGTCTCCTCCACCTGTTCCCTACTCTCACTACAGATCACATCACAATGTCATCTGCAAACGTCATTGTCCACGGGGACTCCTGTCTGATCTTGTCTGTCAACTTGTCCATCACCGTTGCAAATAAGAAAGGGCTCAGAGCTGATCCTTGATGCAATCCCACCTCCACCTTAAACGCATCCGTCACTCCCACCGCAGACATCACCTCTGTCACACTACCCTCGTACATATCCTGTACCACTCTTACATACTTCTCTGACACTCCTGACTTCCTCATACAATACCACAACTCCTCTCTAGGCACCCTGTCATATGCTTTCTCTAAATACACAAAGACACAATGCAACTCCTTCTGACCTTCTCTGTACTTCTCCATCAACACTCAGAGCAAACATCGCATCTGTAGTGCTCTTTTCTGGCATGAAACCATACTGCTGATCACTAATCATCACCTCCCTTCTTAACCTAGCTTCCACTACTCTTTCCCATAACTTCATGCTGTGACTGATCAGTTTAATCCCTCTGCAGTTACTACAGTTCTGCACATCACCCTTATTCTTAAAAATCAATACCAAAACACTTTTTCTCCATTCCTCAGGCATCCTCTCACTTTCCAAGATTTCATTAAACAATCTAGTTAAAAGCTCCACTGCCATTTCACCTAAACACCTCCATGCTTCCACAGGTATGTCATCTGGACCAACAGCCTTTCCATTCTTCATCCTCTTCATAGCTATCCTTACTTCCTCCTTGCTAATCCACTGCACTTCATGATTCACTATCCACACATCATCCAACCTTCTCTCCCTCTCATTCTCTTCATTCATCAATCCCTCAAAGTACTCCTTCCATCTGCTCAACACACTCTCCTCGCTTGTGAGTACATTTCCCTCATTATCCTTTATCACCCTTACCTGATGCACATCTTTACTAGCTTGGTCCCTCTGTCTAGCCAATCAGTACAGGTCCTTTTCTCCCTCCTTAGTGTCCAACCTTTTATACAACTCTTCATACACCTTATCCTTAGCCTTCGCCACCTCTCTCTTTGCCATGCACCTCATCTCCTTATACTCTTGTCTTCTTTCTTCATCTCTTTGACAATCCCACTTCTTCTTCGCCAACCTCTTTCTCTGTATACTCTCCTGTACTTCTTCATTCCACCACCAGGTCTCCTTGTCCTCCTTCCTCTTTCCAGACGTCACACCAAGCACCCTTCTAGCCATCTCTCTTTGTCTTTGCAATGGATAAAATTTGAAAAAAATGTATTTTTGATGCATTGGGAGGGGATTATAAAAGAAATGAAGAAATATGTCTTCTGTGGAGGATGTGTAGATTAGCATTCAGGAAAAAGGCATATCTGGTGAATTTTGTATTAATGGGAAAATAGCATCTGTGTCAAATGTGTATATGATCCCACAAAATTATACAATTGGTGTTTTCATTCATATATTGATTTCAGATTAAACCCGGTGAAAACAGGTATGTTGTATATGAGTGCAGATGAAGGGGGATTGGGGTTACTAAATCCAGTTGTCTTTTCTGCTTCTTTAAGCTTGTAGAGTATTCAAATGTGTAAATGAAGATAATGAGAAATTAATAGTGAGAATGTTTAAATATAAGTACAAAGAGTTCTGTGAGATGAGAATAAGAAAAAAAAGAATACGTAAATGAAGAAATTAAAAATTTCCAAGAAAAATATTAACATGGAAAATAAAAATTGATGATATACAGAAAGACAGAAAGATGTGGTATAAAATGTGATGAAACAATATTATGTAAATCCACAGGAAAAGTTACCAGAAGAAATGATTGAAGCCATTAAGGTCAAGAAAAGGTGGTGTACCAAGATATTAGAGTGTCAGGATTTCCTGTGGAGACTGGTAATATGTTACCAGTAAAGGGGAATATGGCATATAAAAAGAAATTTGAAAGAGCGTGTTTATTTTATGGGGAGAAAGATACAACAGAGCATGTTTTTTGAAATGTAAAAGTGTGGTGAAACCCTGGAAAAAGTTGTGTGGAGAAAATATTTTTGAGATTATTATTGACATAAAAATATAGATATGGATATGATTATGTATGGATATTATAAGGACAAGAAGAAAGAATATGTGAGAAGGGTAGGTAATTTATTTAATGTAAAATGGGTTATTTGGAATGAAAGATTGAATTAAATTTTGTTTAATGGAAAATGGATTTTGGCAGATATATTGTGAAAAATTAGATTATGGTTGTGGAAGAAGGAGTAGGGGTCAGTTATGGAAGAATAACAATAAAGATGTTATAAGAAAAATTATAAATACTAAAAAAATTGAAATGCAAATATATGTGCCTGTAAATATATATCTTTTATAAATAGGTAAATATGCAAATACTGTGTTTTTGATGTTGTATAAAATAAAAGACACCTAATCTTTTTGATAGGTGCTGTGGCATCTTTCATATCAATTGGAGCTACTACCATTTTAAGCAGATGTAATCTCAATTTAATGTAGCCATTGTATCTATTTCCATCAGCAGGAAACCACAACTATGTTGCAGCCAATATTGTAAAAAATAGAGAACTGCATGTACTTAAAAGTGAAAGAATGATGCACTTGGGTACAAAGAAAAATGCAGTACAAGGGGGAATGGCCAATATGGTGATGGAGTGGCTGCAGTGTGAAAAGGCTGTACAGGAAGACTTTTATATTGAAAGGAAATTTCAAGTAATACTATATAAAAATGAGCTAAATAGATTTACAAAGTTATAAATTGTGATATCCTGACTGAAACACTGTTTGTAGTGAAGAAATATTTTTTCTTCACTAAAACCACAGGCTGGCACAGTGATGCAGGGGTTACTGTTGTCACCTCACAGCAAGAGGTTCTCTGGTTCAAATCTCAGCTGGGTGCCTTCTGTGCACAGTCTGCATGCCCTCCCTGTGTTCATCTGGGTTTCCTCCCACATTCAAAAGACATGCATCTGGACCATTTCTCCTCAAGCCTCTGCTGAAAATGGGGTCTGTCCCATGTGGACTTTCCTGGTAAACACATGTTAAATAAATAAATTTAAAAGCAGCAACATTTCTGTGAGTTTGTAAAGAAAGTGGAAAAATGAGCTGAAGTAAACTGTCACAAGGAGAATCTGCCTTAAGAAAAGATTTTTAACAACTGCTTGCATCAATGCAAGAACTAACAATAAAATACAATTATATGAGAACAAAGCAGACAATTTGCTCCATATTTATATAAAATAAAGTGAATTGTTAGGCAATATGATATCTCAGAATGATACACAGGTAAAGATACACAGCTAATTGAACATCAAACAAAATTTCTATTAAAAAAATACGTGGTTAATGGAGAAGATGGAGGACTTACAAAACAGAGAGAGAGAGAGAGAGGTGAAGTAATATCAGAAAATGTTGATATACCAGGGAATTTTAAAGGAAATGATATGGCAAGCTTTCTGACAACATGGATTCGTAAAACACTAAAATTGACTGAAAGCCTGTCTTGTGGAATTGAGAGGGCTCACTGAGTTATTTGACATTTGGGAATTTATGTGGACAGTGTCCTTACTTTTGAACAACATGTGTCCACTGTTGTAAGAAAGTCCTTCGATATTGTGTAGTTTGTGAACAAAGGAATTGTTTCTAGATGTAGGGATGTCATTGTCTCCTTTTGCTCAGCACTTATTAGGACAATTGTTGAGTATAATTCCCCCCCTTTGGTATGTATCTGTCCAGACATATGCAGCAGCTGAAATACCTACAGAGACACCTTACTAAAAGAATACAAGGCTTAAACAATATGTCCTACATACATAGACTGACTCAAAGCCCCGTCACTATACTTGGTATCCGACAGACTGCTAAGAAGTGATCTGTGTCTGGCATCCAAAGAATCTACTGACCAAATACTGATGGACCTATTGCACATCATCAAGTCAAATGGCATCAGAAATGCCAAATCTTGGGATCTAAACCTCTTCTGCAAGATCATCAGAACAGTTTGGAGGGATGGGTATATCTTGCACAGAATAACTTGAGAGATGCCCTAGAACAGACTCCCTATCCATATAAAACAAATCGCATCCCTGTCCAAATTCAAATGTAGATTTGATCTTTGGATGAATAATAGAAAATTTTCCTGAGAACTGCCCCCTGTACTACTAATGGACAGAGGCAGCTCCTAAATGCTTTATTCCATGCATGGGTCCCTTCAAATTATCTACAGTATGATCCCAATTATTGTCACTAGAGTAATATATAATTACTGACCATGGGATGGATAAGGCCAATCTAATGCCAAACAGGATATAGTAATTGAAGCACAAAATGTTAAATAGACTAGGCTTAAAATGGCCACAAAAGTAGCTAGCTTAATACTTGCCTATGAATGTATGAACTGATAACACTAATCTCTACATAGTATGTGTACATCATATCTCCTCTTTCCAAATTTAACTGTAGGAATATCAGTCCTTGCTTTTTTGTTTTTGTTTCTCTGATGCTAGTGTAGTCTGTTTCTCCTTACTAGGTGTTTACTGACTTAAATATGGAAGTTCTTGAGATATATAATTTAATAATTTTCCTTGGAAATCAGTTAGGACATTCATTGGAAAGCTAGTATAAATAATACAGTCTGAGAAGAAAAAAAATCCACTAAAATACATCTGACTACTTGTACATTCTATATAGATGAAATGCAAAGAAAATATCTTCTGATACAAACTACATTGCTTCAAAAAGCAAGAAACACGGACATGGCCAGGATGCTGACAGGTTGACAGTACATTGTCTCAGCTCTCTTATCTAAGTTATATTGCTGACAGAAAATTTTAAAAACGGAGACTCCTAAACTTCTTAAACTTAACCGGTAACTTCTACAACAGTCTTTGGAAGTCTACATTTGATTATTTTTTTTTAATTCTATGCTTTTTCTGTCAAAATTCAAGCAGAAGGGCTCAGATTTCTTCACAGAGTGAGTTATCAAAAGAACACTTCACAGGACCAGACAATGAAGAAGGAAATACAAACTGTATTATCTATGATGCAGGATTTATCTTTGAAGTTTGACAAAATGGACAAAAAACTTGACTGTTTTAAAAGAAAAATACACAAAACAAATTAAGCAATTACAAGAATTAATAATGCAACATAAGAACTGGATTGCTGACACAGAAGAAGCATGAAATGACATTGAAGGAAGACTCATGGAACAAGAACATCAGCTTGAGTCTCTCTCAAAACAACATACTTTTCTAACAAATTAGATGACCTAGAAAATATGTCAAGGAGAAACAACTTGCTTGTTTATGGACTACAGGAAAAGACTGAAGGAGACAATATGGTAAATTTTCTCACACCCTGGCTTCCAAATGTTCTGAATTTACCAAAGTCTTTTTCTTATGAAATTGAAAGAGCCCATAGGTCACTGGCAGTTCCTTCTTCTTCCACCAAAGCAAATAAAAGCCCAAGATCAATAATAGTAAGATTTATATCTTCTCAGGACAAGGAACTGGTGCTAAAAACTGCATGGTCAAACTCTCCTGTCAAATACTAAGATAATATAATAATATTTGACAATGATTACTCATTGGAGGTAAACTCTAAAAGAAATTAATGTTTAACTTTAATAAAAGAATTGAAGAAGAAACAAGTCAAGGTTCATTTACTGTTTCCTGTGAGACTTAAAATCTTTTTCACACGTGTCAAAGACTTTTGACACATTGGATGCAGCTGTGTCTTTTTTAATATCTAACAAAACTTTAAATCAAACAGAAAAAAATGGATTAGACTGTTTTTACCTAAAATGCCAAGCAGAGAGGGGAAAAAGCAGACAAAAAAAAAAAGAGACTAAATGATGTGTAACTTTTAAATCATTATTTTACATATTTTCCTTTTTATACTGCACACAAATTATTTAAAGGGAATCAAACTTTACTCAGATGGTACATCTATGAAGTTCCCTAAAATGTACACCAAACATGATGCCTTTTAAATAAAAGACTACAATCCCAAAAGAAAAAAAAGGTAAAAACATGTTATTCTTGTTTATTAACTTTCTAGGTCAATAACTTAACAGCTTGATAATGCTTGAATAAATCTGCATATAAGTAATATCTCTCAAGGTATAATAAATAACAATAGCATAATACATGAAACAAAACAATGCTTTATCTGCTTATACCTTTTGTTAGAGTGTTTTAGTGCCATAGTCTTAGACAAATTACTTTTAAAAAAGAAAGGGAAAAAAAGGGAAGCGTAAAAAAATAAAAAATTTTAAGTAACATATCATGCTGCATGTTTTTTTCTGTGTAGTGTAGACATAGAGAACTATTTACAGCTTAAAAAGGCACTTAAATGAACATTTAAAATGTTTATTTGAACACATGGTTTAATATAGATCTCTTAAGTTCTGAATTTTAAGAAACAGATGATATGTGCCTAATTTTTAAATTTGTACATGCTTAAACAGGAAAAAAAATGTTTTTTCTTTCTTTTTTACATGGAATGAGAAAGGCTTATTACAGTTAAATAGAACTTGTCTCAGGTAAATGTAAACTTGATTCTAACTACTGAGACATGTTTGGGCTTTACAAACAGCCACTTAGAAGAGCAGAGAGCTCTCAAGCACTCCACGAGAAGTACTAAAATTGCTTATTTACTTGTTTCTTGGCTTCCTGCCAAGGTCGAGAGCTGAACAGCTTGCTTTCTTGTTCCAATGATGTTTTTTACCATTATTTGCCTATTTAGAAACTGAAAATTCCTTTGGGTCTGCGCAAGCATTTGAAAATGAAAGTAAAATGGTCAGGCATGTGGTAAGCACAAGGGTTAAACATTAACAATGTGCTGTTTGAATTTCTCAGCTTCTTAAAGGGATATATACCTAATAACATGCAAAACTGCTCAATTTGAATATGAGTAAAAGCAGTGAGAGATTTATTAAGAAGTAATTTAGTGAACCTATAAAAGAGACACTGTATATTTGATTTTAATGCATACAGACAGGAAATTGTTGTAATTAGATCATATATAATAAAGAGATTGCTGTGAGGCAGACTGTGCTACTACACAATACAATAGCAGCTTCACTGGGTTTAATATTAATTAGAATGATGGAACCTTGTTGTGCAATTTTATAAACCTGAACTGTTTTGCTGATTAGATAGATTAATCTGAATGACAAATATTAATCCATTCTTATCAAAAGAAGTTTGACTAATGGACAACATGCATTATTTTAATTTAATTATTTTAATATCAAATTAATATGCTTAATATAGTAATATGGTTATGTTAAATATTTTTCTTGGATTTAAAATTTGGATTTAAAATCAAATTTTATGAAAAATGTCTTATATGAATAGAATATAAGACATAGGAAGCTTATTTCTGTTAGACAAAATGTTTACATAATTGGGTTGAAACATGATTCTTTGAGGGGGTGTTAAAGGGTACGCTTGAATGGCTAGTCTATTCAAAGCTGGGGTTTGTTTACCTATAGGAAGGTTGGATTGTTTATTGCCTCAGTCTAAGGTTTTATTGTTTAATTCTTTTTTATTGGGTATCTGTGAGTTGTAACTACTTTGCTGCATCAAATGAAAATATGTCATTCTCTTTAGTTAAATCTGTGTGCTTATTAGTTAAAATACATACACATGACTAGTAGTTTGAGTGGTAATAATTTAACTATGAAATGTATTTCCAGTAATGTAAATAGTCTGAATAATAATTGTAAAAGGGGAAGTCTCTTAAACTATTTGAAGATGTTTAATGTACAGATTATTTTTGCAAGAAACACACCTTATACAAGAAAACAAAATTAACACAAATAACTATACAGTTTTAGTAAGTTCGCACTATAAACAAAAGAAGAGAGGAGTAGCAGTCTTATGGAAAAACTCAATCTTAATGCCAACATTTTAAATTTGTATAATGACAAAACAGGGATGTTCTGTTTAGTAATGATATCCATAAATGGGAAGATACATACTCTAGTAAACATTTATTGGATACCTGGATTACGTGTCAAAGTAGCCAAGCAGCATTTAGAAGACATTGTACTCCATGTTAAAGCAAAATAATCACAGCAGAAGACTTTAATTGTATAATGAATGATGAGGACACTGATGCTAGAAACACACAGAAGAAAACAGCAATTTCTAAGGTGCTACCTGACTTTACTGAAACTTATAATATTATAGACATTAATGAATATGCTGATCCTAATACATTAGTCTTTACACATTACCCTGATCAACATGGTACACATTCAAGAATAGATAGAGTGTACATATCAAGAGATCTAACTACAAAGTTGGATAAAGTCAAAGTAGTCACATGCCCATTGTGAGACCATAATGCAATTACTTTAGATTTAGATTTAAATACAAAATGAAGAATAACTTCTGAGAAATTCATACATAACAAACTTAAAGGATGTTAAGGAATTTTATATTAAAGAGATACAAACATTTTAGGCATAAATCTTATTGAAGACGTGCCAGAGATATATATTTGGGACTCTTTGAAGTCATATTTATATGGTAAAGCATTAACATGGTTTATAAACAAGAAAGCGCAATGGGACAAAGACTGTCTGGAATTCCAAGCAAGAATTGATACACTAAAGCTAGACATTCTGAAGGGAAAGATGAATTTAATAAGTGAATTAGATGACACGAATAAAAAATATTTAGAGACACTATATCATAAGACAATGATAAATTTAGAGAAGATCAAACTATGTTCTTATTTGATGAACCCCAGAAATCAGAAAAGAATGGCAAATAGAACTAAAAAGATCATAAAAGCTAATGAAATAAAGGAAATATACATTTCAGATGTCAGAAAGAAAGTATCAGACTTTGAAAGGATACTAGAAGCATTTAAATTATACTTTCATAAAGTTAATACCCAAATGGAAATAATAAAACTACAAAACATGTTAGTCTTTCTTTAGAAAACATCAAAACCAAGCTAACAGATGATCATATAAAATTAATAAATAAATAACTGACTGAACTTAAACCCCAGATTAAAAATTTAAAGTCAAACAAAGCACCTGGCATAGATAATATGATCCCAGAAATGTGCAAATTATTAACCAAAGAAGCTCTGGCACTGTTATTAAAGGATTTACATTACTAAAGGAAAGCAAAAATATCTCTGCTTCTTGGAAATATGCAATGATATCACCTATTTTAAAACCAGATGAAATGCAAAGGAATGTTCATCTTACAGACCTATATCTTTACTAAATGTTGGTTATAAAATGTTTATGGCAATACATGCAGCTGGGATAAAACACCTACTTCCATTACTAATAGATGAAGATCAAACTGGCTTTATAAAAGACAGAAATACATATGATAACATTAAAATAATTATATCATTAATTGATTACATTAATCATACAAAAATAGCATAAATATAGTCAGTTTAGACATAAATAGTGCCTTTGATTCTGTCCACAGGGATTATCTATGGTCAGTTCTAGAAGAATATTGATTTTTCTCAAAAATTCACACTATTAATTAAATCCTGTTATGAAAAATTCTTATCATATATAAATATTGGCTCATTCTTTTCTAAATCTTTAGAAATTACCCTCTTTTCTAAATATTTAGAAATTACTAAAGGTACAACACAGAGATGCCCCCTGTCTCAATTACTATTTGCCTTAGTAATCAAACCTTTTGCAAATTATATTCAAATGGATAAGAATATTAAGGGTATACAAACTGGCAAGAGTCTGAAAATGAAGGTTCAGTTGTTTGCAGATGATATTTTGTTAATCTTAAAGGAGGATAACACTTCTCTAAAACTCTATTAAATTTAATAGAACACTTTCAGAAACTATTGGGCCTTAAATTTAATGAAAATAAGACACAGCTATTGCTTACAAATTCTGATAAGACATAGCTAAGGATTTTTCTAATTATATACCTGCTGACAATAAAATAAAATATTTAGGGGTTGCATAAACAGATGAATTAGATAAGACAGCAACAATAAACTACTTTAATATTCTAAATAACATTAAAACACTCATTCAAAAATGCAATAAATACTTTTTTTACAATGGAGGACAGGCATTATATAATTAAAATGATTATTTTTTTCCAAAAATATACTTCATACAAACCTTTTCTATAAATCCTCCTAAATCTTAGATAAAATAATTTAATAAACTAATGCTAAACATCTTATGGTATCCCAATAAACCCAGAATAGCTCTGAATCATCAGTTAAATGACTGGAAAGCAGGAGGAATCAGTCTTCCAGATATAGAAATGTATGCACTGTTATCTAATATAAAAACAATATAATTATGGGTAAATAATGTGTATTCTGTCATATGGAAATGCATGCATGAAAAGATATGGCTAAAAGCAGGTCTTACATTACCAGTACAATATTCTGAGTTGGTATCAAATAATTTTCTTTGGATGATGAGAGAACATTTTACAGAAAACAAACAGAAGCACATACGTTCTAAGTTTATAAAAACATATTAAAAGGGTATAAAACCCTTATGAATAGGAATCCCAACATAAAAGCTTGGTCATTCTTTCTATATCCTATCACATGCACACAAAATAACACTAAAACTTTTGATATAGATATAATCAATACACTTAGAAAGCATGACCTGACTTATTGGTGTCAGTTACTAGACTCTGGAAAAGTTTTAACAATGGGACAAATAAGAAACAAATTTGATTTAGGTAATGATCTATGGCTAAGCATGCATGATATAAGGCAGTACATTTAAAAAAATAGAGACAATGCAATTATCAATCAGACAAAATATACCTAAATTTATAGAACACTTGGTCTTTTCAACAACAAAAGCTGTTCATGGAAAAGGTTACTTATCAAACATCTATAAAATAATTAAGAAAACAAAGTTATATCATACAGAGACTCTTTGGGATTACAATAAAACAATAAATAATCAAATGCCAAATGACAATGACAATGACAAGAAATGAATACTTCTCTCCACAAAGCATCTCTTTCATTGCAATGGAAACTGCTCACATGGAAATTTATTCATAGGTCCTTTGTAACACCACATAAAATGGAAATAATGTTTAAACAAAATATAGGATGTTGGAGATGTAAAAAGAACTTGAGAGCAGATTGGAGGCATATATTTTATGGTTGTCATTTACTTAAACCATTTTAGGATAAAGTTCATTTTTCTTGCAAATAGTTTGTAATGATAATTTCCATTTGCCTAAATCTGATTTTATTTAATGCTTCCATACCACAATGTGTTGCTAGGACAAATTTTTCACTTTTATGGACACTACTGGCTATAGCATGCAAAACCATTACTACAAATTGGAAAAGTGAGATTTCATCCACATTTAAAGAATACAGAAACATTGTATTGAATGCATCACAAATGGAAATGAGAACCATTAGAATGAGAACAGAAAGAACCACATCTTACTAAAACTCATGGAAGAAAGTGAACTAAATAATGGAGAGAGATGACTGTAATATCTCATGAAATTATGTGTTAAATGTAAAATGTGTAATATCTTTTAAACTTAGACATCTTTGTAAATCGTTTGCATAGATTTTATAGTTGACTGTATATAGTTTTTAAAATGTGTAAATTATGTTTTATATTGCAATGTTATGAAATTACATTAATTTTGTAAAATCAATAAAAACATTTAAGCAAAAAAGCAAGAAACACAAAAAACAGGAATGATAACTCTATATTCACTTTGCAACTCTTGTGTTTTTCTTGATATAATACACAAAGAAAAAACAGCCATTTCATACACACTAACTGTTCTGCTTGATCACATATTTTAAAGTATATATGTATGAACTGAAATGACTCTACATAATTAGTTCATATATACAAGATACTGGATATATGGATGAATATGTAATTATCTAATGAATATTTATGATAAGACTGGTCAGGTGTTAATGGCTTTACATAATCTCAAAGCCTGAAAATTACCTTATAGAGTACATTCATAAGTACTTAACTGATCAGCAAATACTTAAGGCAAAAACATTTTACTATGTTTCTGACTTAAATATACAATTATTCTTAAAAGATGTAATTTAATCATTTCTCTTAAAAATTATTTTTGACATTTATTGGATTGCTAATACAAGCAGTGCATTGTCAGGAGAAAAACATTTCTGCAGAAGATGCAACTGACAGAACAAACAGAGCAAATGTAAAGAGAATGCCATCTTGTGTTAGCTGCAGTCTATCAAAAGGTAGGAAACATACAGGTAGGAATAATAAACTCTACATATACTGTGAAACTCTGTTTTTCTTGAAATACATAAAATACAACCATTTTACACATCCTAACACTTCTGCTAGATGACCTGTTTTAAAGTACATACAAATGAGCTGAAACTACCCTACATAATCAATTGGTACAAATAAGAATGATTGGTTATACTTATAGATATATAATTTCCTAGTAAATATTTATGATAAGATTCCTCAGGCCTAAATATCTTTACAGAATTTTACAACTTACATAGACTCATAGGAGAATATATTAATGCACAATAATTAGTGAGTGCATTTATAAAGCATAAATGCTTTTACTATGCTTCTGATTAAACAGAACAAGTCACAAAAGATGTAATTAATAAGTTTTTTCTTAAAGGTGCGTTAGAACATTAATTGGAATGTTAATGCCAGTAGTACAACCTTAGGAAAAAAAATCTCCACAAAGAAAGGCAGCTGATAGCATTAACATTCCAAACAGAACATATGTGAGCTAGACTGTATCAAAAGGCTGTAAAAACACAAACACAATATCATAAAGTACAGTCATTTCACTCACAATAACTATTCTCCTAGATGACCCATTTCAAAGTATGTACAAATGAGCTGATAAGACCCTACATAATCGATTCATGTATGCAGGAACTGATTGTTGTACTTAAAGTGGTTAACTATTGGCTATCTATGACATGCCTGTTCAGGCTTGTATTTAATTTAACATTATGCTGATCAATGCATATGATTTACAAAAACCTCTTCTTAAAGCTAAATAGTTCCTTACTTAGAATATTGCATTGTTACACTATGAAGAGAGGTTTGATTAATAGAAAATGTCCTGAATAGTTTTTGTGGGTAGCTCTTGTGATAACATGCAGAAAGGCACAAAAGGATGTAATTATAATTGTCTCTCCACAAAGATCACATAGAATTTAACTTGAGATGTTATATAAGTGAGTCCCTTTGTTGGGGGGGGGACTTGATTATAATGAAAAAACAAAACTGACAGTAGAGTGAGAGGCTATTTTGAAATGTTTTTTGGCAAGACTGTTAAACAAGTATTTCATTTAACATGCATATATATCTTTTGGGTAGACCTCTCCCTAAAATGTAATTCAATGCTTTATTTGGAATGTCACGAGAGGTTTCCCAATGCTGAGAGAAAGAGGTTGAGAGGATTATTCCTAATATTATTTTTTTGGGTTCATATTATAAGCTCAAAGGTCCTGTACATCGATTACGAAAAGAGCGACACATATTTACCAAACCACAAATACACTGAACGCCTAAACTGCGAAATTTAAAATCACGACTCATCATACTCGGCCAACCCTACCACCTGTGACATACTACCTACCCAAACAAAATAAATAAACACATACATACACTATATCTATGCACTTATCTTAACCTGCACCCAATCCCAAAGGTCCGTAACTATAGCACACTTACCCTACAGAGATATACGCAAACAAAATATATAATACACACACATAAACTTAACAAAACCTTACTTCTAACCCTACATTAAACCTTACATACATTATCTATCTATGTACTTACCTTAACCCGTACCCTAACCCTAAGGTCCGTAACTATTGCACACTTACCTTACAGAGCTATACCGCAGACAGGCCAACTATGACGAATCGACATTTCAAATTTCCCGGTTTTAAATGTTCGCTGTTTTCATTGTTCGCGCAATATGTGTCACTCTTTTCGTATTCGCTGAACAGGACCTTTGAGCTTCTAATATGAACCCTATTTTTTGGGGGGTGGGGGAAGTGTGATAAATAGAGTGAACATATAAAATCATAAGGAGATGAAGAGAACTGTTTTTTGTCTTCAAGTCACACTATGATAACTTTTGAGTATATAATGACATGGGATATGCTTGAGGCAACTTTATGAAATTGAATATTATATACAACTGGCAACTTACTAAACAAAGAACTGACCATATCATTTGTGAATTGTTACTGAGGAGAGACTAAGGGAAAGAAACCTTTAGTGTGTTTACTTAGTTTCATGTAATATAACATTTATAAGAACCAATAAGATGATATTTTCTAACTCTGATATATTAAATTTTGCTGGTTTACAAGTCGAACAATATTAAATAGTAAAACATCATTACTGACAGCTTGAAGGGAGTGTATTAAGTAATGTGTCTGTCTATAAAGTGTTTTCTATATACTTGTATTATGTAGAGATATAATAAATTCCTTGTTCTGCATTTTTTTTCTTCTTCCCCAACCCCAGTCAGAGCCCTTCCAGTAGACGGGAGAACCAAACAATAGACAGAAGAGAGGGAAATGAAATACTTGGGGGAGCCCAAGTATTCCAGAGGACACAGAATCAGAGGGAGATACCAGCCACTCTATTAGCATACCCTGTAGTGTGGAATAACTCCAAAAATGAAACTGACATTGAGATTAGTGTGCTTTCAAAGGGATTAACTTTTGTTCCCCACTGCAGGTCTGACGCAGCAATGGTACTAGTTGATTTAAAATCCTATGTCAGAAAATTGAATCTGAAAGTCCTGTACCATGGCAAATCTGATACCACTTAGGAAACAACATATTGAAGAAACAATGAAAAGACCCAGCAATTACTGCCTTCCCTTACACCAAACTTTAGCAGCCTTTGAGATCAAATATGAAATGGACATCAAGAAAGTACTGCAAAAACCAGCATGGAGAAGGTTCTACAACCTTAACAAAGGTGGGAAAAAAGCATTGTTAGAGCTAGACAGAGATAGGTCTCAATGGGTTATGAAGGTTGACATGGGAGGGGTTATTGTTGTTACTGATACCAGCAGCTATAACCAGAGGATAGAAAAATGTTGAGTGACATGAACTATTATAGATCTTTAACTTTATAAGAGATTAAGGGATCATGCAACAACTGGTACACAATTTTGGCTGCACTTCATGATGATGGTTTGTTAACAGATAACTTGTTTGACTATCTACAGACATGTTCCCCCCCACTTGCTTAAATTCTTTGGAATCTCTAAGCCACATAAAAAGAGAGAAACCCTCCTTACAAGCCAGTGGATGCAAGCCAGGGGTCCCTGACTGAAGCTACTGTCATCTACCTTGATTTTGTATTACAACCTCTGGTTGAGAAGAATATTTCTCACATCAAAGACTCTAATGATTTTTTAAGGAAAATACAAAACATTACAATTAGCATTTTATTAACAATAGATGTCGAATCACTATATATTGTACTTCCACAAAATTATTGTATAGAAACAGTGATTGATTTGTACATGAAATATCAGGTAAAATTTTAGATGTGGTGCTTAGCTGCAATTGTTTTTATGTTGAATGGAAATTACTATAAACAAAAGACTGGTATAGCCATTGTGGCGGCTATGGCCTCTGGCCTAGCCAATGTAGCCCTAGGCAAGTGGGAAGAGGATTATGTTTTTAACAACAGAGAATACATGCAACATATCACAGTGTATCTGTGATTTATTGATGACATATTTATTGTGTGGAAACAAGACGATGCTAAATTACAAGATTTTATCAACTGTCTGGATCAAACCACCAGCTTCTTGCATTTCATGTCTTCCCACAGCCTCATCTTGGCAGTCTTCTTAGATATGAGGATTACTAAAGACTTGCACTAAGGTAAAATGGACACAGATCTTTACAGAAAACCTATCAGAGTAAACCTCCTGCTACATAATAAGAGTCTCCATCCCACCAAGGCAAAAAATACTAGTAAGTCCCAGGGCTACATGGTGGGCAGGATCACCATGAAAATGGAACTCTTCCTTAAGAATCTAAATGATCTTGAAAATGATTTTTTTGGTGAGGGAAATACAAAAGCAATATGTTAAAAAGCACTGTGGAACTTATAATTGAACTAGTAATGTCTTTCGGCTTTTCCCAGTTAGGGGTCACCACAGTGGAACTCCAGTCTGCTCATGATTGGCAATGGATTTTTATGGTACCGAGTTGCCAGCCCGATACCCAACCTTCAAAGAAGGCATGCCCATTCATTCTTGCACCTACCTGCATGTCTTTAACATCACTCAACCACGGAGAGGACATGCAGACTCCACACAGAAGGTGCAACAGCCGAGAATCGAACAGGAGAACCTCTTGCTGTGAGGTGACAATGCAAACCTCTGTACCACCTCAGCACTATATTCACCAGTATGTAACAGTCTTTATAAAAGGGTTTTAAAGAACTCTATGGACAAAAAATCTAAAGACATTTGTATCTTGACTTTTACTGTTGACTATCACAGCATTATTAACATAATTAGAGAGAATTGGGCCATAATTACTGAAAGATCATATCTAATGGACATCCTTGGAGAAGCTCCTTCTTTTGTGTATAGGAAAGCCAGAAACATCAGGAGTTGGGTTGAAGGTAAGCCCAGACCATTGGATACATGCACCAATAAGTGTGCAGATAATTGTGTTTCTTGTCAGCACATAGAGCAGGGAGATGTTTTTCTGCCCTTATTTAAAGAAACTGATGAAAACCAACAAAAGAGGTCCCTGTAACTCACTGCGGGTGGTTTACAGGGAAAGCTGCAATGACTGTGAAGCATTTCATGTGGAGAAAATGCTCAACAGACTTAAAAGAAGGATTTCTGGCCACCTTTCTAAAATTAGAGCTAAGTGCAAGAATAATGCACTGGCTCAGCACCTGCCGCTTCATAAAAGGCACACTGGCTTTAAATTTCAAATTATTGCTCGTGTGGACCTTTTGGAACCAGAAGGAGACATCCCTAATCTTTTAGAAAAATGTGAACTACTGTGGCAGCTGAAACTGAACTCTTTCAGAAAACTGGGGCTTAATTAATATTGCTAAAAAGCCACACTGTTTAAAAGACTACTAACAGTCTGATATGGGACTGATTAATGCTGACATTGCACACTAATATTATACATGTTAATATTGTTATAAACAAATATCAGAAATTGTAAATATTTTACAATGAAAATAACTGACATTGGTGCAGTTTTCTGATACTTTTACTCATTTAATCTAAGTGCTTTCTTAGTTAGATGCCACACGAACAAATCCCCAGGGCATTAATGTTTTATTTTTAACATTTTTCACTTTATTTCCACCTTAGCAATTATAGCTATGGTTTTCAGCCTACTTAGGTGTTCAGTTGTAGATTTATACACGTTCATTAATATTATATGTTTTTTACACATTAACCCGATGAAGTATTTCTTTGGTATGAAAGCAATCTTTGTTAAAAGTGTTTCAGTTTATAAGTTATTCTGATAGATGTCTAGTGGTAGATCTTTTTGCTAGTTAATTAGTCATTTTGTTAGTGAATTGGTTTCTTAACTAATAAAGTTTGGATTAGTAGGTTAGCCTTAATAAGCTGTTCTTATACATTTTGTCTCTAACTTCTTAGTTTCAGTTCTAAGGTAGCACAGTCTCAGATTACACTATGGTGCAGTGGCGGTTGGTGACTTCAAATCAAAGGGGGGGCTGCAGGAGACAGCTGAATGGGTGGGGGTCAATGGGAAGGGGTGTGGCCAACTAGAAAGGGGAGGAGCTATGCTCAAAACCACAAAAACTAAATATACTGCCCTGGGTGCCAAACCGTCATTATGAGAGTCCAATCAAGACAAAATGAAGTGTAGAAGAATAAAAATATTTCAATGCATTGGCTGCATGACAGCTTAATATCTAGATGGAAACTAAAAAGGTTGTGAGGCATGAAAAAATAAATTACTTTTTTAAATACATTAATGGAATGCCAGTCAAAATCAAGTATAAGAAAAACAAGCAGCACTCAACTCAAACCACTTCTTGCACTGCAGTTCTAATTATAATTTATATTCAGCTTTATTAAAGTACCAAGTAACATGCTGAAAGTATACATCTCTGATGCCCCCACTTGTAAAAATGTTCCTTATCCAAAAAAAGACCTGCTGCCTGACATCTACTTGTTTCATGGGGAAAACATGATCAAAGTAAAAAATGAAAAGCAAACAAGAAATAAGCTCAAGATACATTGCATAAAAGGATTACTGTACAGGTTATGGACCACACTAAAAGGATTACTGTACAGGTTATGGACCACACAATTGGCATTCTGTTTACGGGTAAAGCCTGCAGAGATGACTGGAAATCTCCAAGTGTAATGAGACCCTTAAAATAATGTAATCCTGTCCTTTATTACAAATACTGGCATATGCATTTCAATAACTAGATAATGTATAAGCCTTGGGTAAGTATTCTCTACATGGCAACAGAAAGGCTTTCAATGTTGGCAGTTCTTTAACAGTATGCTTATTAAAGCTTACTTGCATCTTGCAATCTCAGCCAAGCTTACCTAATGGTCATTAAAGTATTGCTACTTAAACACAGAGCAACAGGCACTTTGAGTAATAAGCATAAATCAACAGTACAAAAAATATGACAGAAACCAGACCATTCTGTAAAAATCAAGGACAGATGAAAAGCCACTCTAGTACTTGTGTCTACCTTGGATGGGGGGGGGATACTCTGCACATTTACACTGCAAAACTACTCCTTGCCTTGCTTCGACACATCCAGAGTCACTACATGGGGGAGTGGGGTGCAAAAAGTATGTCACAGTTTGAAATGTCTCTGGCTAACATGTGATGGCCCTGACACATTTGTCATACCTCTCAACCTCAGAGCAAGAAATCTGGACAAAGCCATACAAAGAAATGGGACAAAGGCCCAAAAATAAGGACAATTTTTAAAATATTGCTCTTATAAACTTAGAAAGATAATAGAGGTCTTGCATTAGTATGAATTTTCTGAATGGTATGAAATCTGAAACTCAAATGTCTGTCATTATTTTCTAACTTCAGTCTTTAATGATTTGTCACTAATTTGCCAAAAAAACACAATTTTATGAAAAATGGACCAAAAATGTGATGTAAAAATATAAAATAGCAACACAATACAGCTGGGAACCTGTTAAAGAAGGGATACTTTAATATTAGTACTGCTAACTTGAGCAGCTGACAAAATAAAAGAATCTACATGCATTTCTGAAATAAAAGTAATCTAACTGGTTATTACAGTAATTTCTTAATTATAAACTCTCCATGTTTTCTTCCAAAATTGCAATTTTGCAGAGGGATCATTAGGGGAAGAGCAACATTTTGAGCCAAAATCAGGGACAGTTGAGAGGTTTGGCTATGCCTAATTCTATAAAGCAATTTATTTGCATGTACCTCTCAACCTGTTAATGCAATAAATCTGGACAAGGCCAAATATATTGGGGGAACATATAAACAGTACTAAAAATTGCTCTTGTATAAACTGAGACAGTTGATAGAACAGGTCTTACTTTAGCATGCATTTTTCTGAAGGTTATGAAGTCTGAAACTCAGTGTGTCATTATTTATTGACTTAATTCCTAAATGATTTGCCAAAAAACCACACATTTTTATGAGGAACAAACCAAAAATAAGAAGCAAAAAATCTATTCATTCTTTGAAAATCTGGACAGTTGGGAGGTATGGTTCAGCTGGGGCTGCCTAAGTTTGCCGCCCTCCCCCCTCACAAAACCATGGTCGAATGGAGCCTCCCCCTGCAGCCATTCCAATGATCCATTACTTGGCTATTTCACTCCATTTACCATAAACACTAATGTGCATACTGATTTACTTCTATGATGATTTGAACTTCATTTGAAAGTTTTATTTTGCATTTTACAGCACAAACACTAAGACAGCTGCTAAACAAACTTGGCATTAAAACTTCTCTGCTATTGAAACTCACATTCATTGAAACAACATTGAAACTCACATTCAAAGAAAATACATTTTACCCGTGGCAGATAAAGATTAATTCTGGGCTGTTTTCAAATCATAGGCCCCTTGCATATGAAACATACATGTGCTCTTTGATACACCTTCCTATTGCTTTGAACATTTTTCCAGTAAACAATGAAACAAAACGCATGCACCAATGACAAAACTGCCCAATTCAGAACATTTCCATCATAAAAGTCTACTCAAACTTCTACAGTCCACTATTATCAGTAAATATGCACAATTCTACAGTCCACCATTATCAGTAAATATGCACAATCTCTGAAGTAGTAAAAAAGTCATCTAAATAATTCCACGTTAAATAAATCTGTAATGAAGAGGTTGCTGCTAGCAATCACCTTTATATTTCATGGTTTCATCGAAAAATAAAGTGTCTGATGCCCCTGAGGAATAAATTGCCTAAATTACATTAAAAATAAGCTAGTAATATTGCAATAGGAAATGGATGGCAAACTGGTAACAGGCTCATAGTTAGTATCTTAACTTTCAGTACGGCAGCATTCACCCCTTATGGGAGTAGAACCAACAACCTTCTGCATCAAAAGCAAGTACACAACCTGTTGTGCTATTAGCAATGTGAGTTGATTTAGCATAATCAGCACTAAACTTCTCTTCCCCTGCAGCTCTCAGCTCCTTGTAAAATCTACTCAATACTCAACTGCATCTCAACTTCGCAGCACAAGAAATCTGGAAAAAGCCAAATTTATTGGGGTGGGTCAAACGGGCAAAAACCAGGACACATTAAACATTGCTTGTATAATCTTGGAAAACTGCTAGAATAAAATGCTGTGTTACCACCATACATTTTACTGCCAAGGTCCCTGTGCAAAACAGTCAGAGCAACATACCACTACGCAAATCAGCTGCTTTGTGAAAGAGAGGAAGACTGAAACTTAAATAGCTATCATTTAATGAATTCACTTCTCACCATAGCTGTCAACCTCTTAGCACAAAACACCTGGACAAACCCAGTAATGAGGGAATACAGCCCTCAAACATATTCAGTGAATTCAGTTCTTGCCATAGCTGTCAACCTTAGCACAAAAAAACTGGACAAAGCCAATAACAGGGTAATACAGTCCCAAAAATAAGGACAAATTTCAAATAGTCATCTTATAAACTTAGAAAATTGCTATAATAATAGGTTGTGTTACTATATATTTATTGCTAGAATAAAAAGTTGTTTTACTATGTATTTTCTGAAGAATATGAAGTCTGAAATTCAAATGCCTGTCAATTTTACTTCTGATGGAACAAAAACAATTTTCAGCAGAGGTCCAGGGAGAAATACTGTAGACACATGTCTTTGTAAAATGGCAGGACATCAGAAATCCACACAAACACAGGGATAAGATGCAGACTCCACACAGAAGGCACCCCAGCCAAGAATCAAACCAGAAAACCTATAGCTGTGAGGCAACAATACCGTCACTGCACCATCAAATATGTAAGGAATTAAACATTCAGAAACCTGAAGTCTGAAATTCAAATGCCTGTCAATTTTATTTAACATTTGTTAATCAGGACAGTCTGACTTGGAACAAAAAAACAATTTTCAGCAGAGGCTCAGAAAGAAATAATGCAGACATGTCTTTGTAACATGGGAGGACACAAAAGCAAACCCACACAAACACAGGGAGAAAATACAGACCCCACAAAGAAGGCACCCCAGCCAAGAATCAAACCTGAGAACCTGCAGCTGTGAGGCAACAATGCTATCACAGCACCATCAAATATCGAGCATTGCAATATTTACAAACCACAGATATTATGAGGAACAGATCAGATCAAATATGAGGCAAAAATCTGCAATTTTTTTTACAAATGGTGGTGGATAGGGAATTCAGGTCTTTAACACCTGCATACAAGGTACAGGGTTCAAGCCTGAGGTATTCCCTACTACACCACCATGAGTCTAACCACCAGTATATTGCACCTGGGGCATTTTCTCACACACACACACACACACACACACACACACACACACACACACACACACACACCCCTTGTAGCAAACCACCATACATCCAAATCCCTGTCTGAGTAAGCTATGAAAACCCACACCAGACCCCGCCCGTCGCGAGATCTTCCCCCGACGAGACTGCAGCAAATTCCAGACTGCTGACGTTGCAGTCTGACCCCGATGTGTTTTCCCAGCGAGTTCCAGGACAGTCTATGCAGTTTAAAACTGCATAGACTTCTGGGAGCTCCGTTCTTCATGTTTCCCAGTCAGGACTGCTGCTGAGACAATCTGCGCATGCTCCAGACTGTCTCAGCAGCAGTACGGACTAGTGCGCATGTGCGGCAAAAGTCCGCAACTTTTAAAATTTTTTTTTATTTTTATTTCTTTATTTTTTCTTTATTTTACAGTTTAAACAGCCAAATACTCCAATGACAGTAAAGCACCAAAACAGGCACAGAAAGCTGTATGTGAAACTCCACGGCTTTGGAAAAAAAGATTTATTGCAAACCCGATGGGTATACGTAAAAACTCCTCAGTAATACAAATGACAGTACACAGTTGTTAAGCGCTTTCATCTGACAGTACGCAGACCTCATCAGAACAACTATCATTGTAACCTAGTCGTTTAAATAAGCTCATTTGGCGCCAAAACATCATACCAATGAATACTTTTAATAATTAATTAATTAAACCTACAATAAGTTGATTATATGTATATATACATTATTACTTCAATAAATACATAAATAAATAATGCCATGATGAATTCTATACATGTGTATTGATATATAAATTATGCAATATGTAATAAAAAGAGATAAAATAATGTAAATTTATATAAAATCATATAAAATAGTTCAAATTTAATATATCAAATTTAATATAGCAAACTTGAAAATGGTTTGATGCTTATAAAATCATTTATACCTGGAGGTCTAGTGGCATCCGTGAGAATCTGCCATTTACTCTCCTTCATAGCCATAGTAATGTTTCGAAGTTACCCCCTTGTACTGTAACATCAACATGATCCACTATTGCAAATTTAAATTGATGCTTGTCTCCACTATTCATAATATGCTTATATATAGCATTTTTCTTGTTTTTGGATTTAATAGAATAACTGTGGTCATATATCCGTTGTCTCAGTTGTCTCTCCGTTTTACCTATGTAGAACGCCGGTCATAAACTACAAGTTGCAATATAAACCACTAGACTTCCAGGTATAAATGATTTTATAAGCATCAAACCATTTTTAAGTTTGGGCTAGTCCCTGTTATGTGAGAGAGAGATGAATTTTTGTATTTATTTACCTTGAGATGTGGGGTTTAGTATCATGCTATGTAGGCAGGGTATCCAAGCAATATGCTATATTAAATTTGATATATTAAATTTGAACTATTTTATATGATTTTATATAAATTTACATTATTTTATCTCTATTTATATATCAATACACATGTATAGAATTCATCATGGCATTATTTATTTATGTATTTATTGAAGTAATAATGTATATATACATATAATCAACTTATTGTAGGTTTAATTAATTAATTATTAAAAGTATTCATTGGTATGATGTTTTGGCGCCAAATGAGCTTATTTAAACGACTAGGTTACAATGATAGTTGTTCTGATGAAGTCTGCGTACTGTCAGATGAAAGCGCTTAACAACTGTGTACTGTCTTTTGTATTACTGAGGAGTTTTTACATATACCCATCGGGTTTGCAATAAATCTTTTTTTCCAAAGCCGTGGAGTGTTTCACATACAGCTTTCTGTGCCTGTTTTGGTGCTTTATTTTACAGTTGAGGGGGCTGCAGTCCGACAGTCCACTAGCACGGGCCGCCCCTGCTATGGTGTTAAGGGGAAGGGGGACTTGGTTAAAGGAATGAGTTTAATGCTTTTATTGCTCTTAACAGAACCACCCTCTGTAACCACTCCCTTGCTCCAAATAACCTGATTATATATAAATAATGAATCTCTTTAATGCTTTTCATTATACTCAGCTAGGATCACTTGTCTGTGTGTTTCAATAAAGAATACTCCATTTTTAACTCAACTGTGAACTATCTACTATTTTATTATTTTGTAGTACGTATTTTAAAGTTTGAGTTTTATTAGTGAACTAGATGCATAACATAATTCAAGGAGTGAACTTCTCACCCTCCACATTGTAGAGTTTCTGCTTGGTTTGTTTTTGACCCAGTATAGGTTGCATACTGTTTTATTTCCGAGACATTGGGGGATGCCACTAATTTTTTTTTTGTCTTTTTTTTCTGGCTCCCATCCACCTTTGCCTTCCCCTCCTCACTTTTCCATTTTTTTCTCTCTCTTTCCCTTCTCTCTTCTTCATCCTTTTAAACATTAGTGGTTTAGCAATGTTGACTAATTCGATACATTCAATATTGTTGTATAATCATAAATCTATTAATAGTTAAGAATATATAATGCCATATACAGTACAGTAGTTTATGTTAGCATTGAGATAATTATTAGTTTATTCATTAAAAAGACATTTTATTTCATCTTAGCTTTCCCATAGAAGCTTTGTAAAGACTGTTTTAGAACTAGTGAAATAGTTTTTAGAAAGATTAGCTCAGTTAGTTTCGAATTAAGCTAAGGGATCACTGGATAGAAAGGAGACAGTGGTAAAAGTACAATGTTTTTATGTTATCTTTATTTTTTTCATATCAAATCTCTTGATCAGTCACGTCTTATGAAAGTATAAATGATTTTTACAACATAGCAGATGGGGGACCATAGTACGAAAAATGTAAAGATAAACATTTTTTAAACCAACCACATGGTGAAAATATTAAAACATATTGTCAATTAACATTAATGGACTAAATAATGGCAAAACAGATCTAGTCTAATTAAATTTTATCTCCATTGCCTCTAGCTTCTTCAACTTTCCTGCCTTTACTGCCCAGGTTTCCATGCCATACAGCAGTACTGGTCATACCACTGTATTGTACGCCTTACTGTACCTGACACTCTGTGTCAGTTGGCTGCAACCCCTCTGATGCTAGCTTTGACCTCCTCATTCAAACTTCCCTTCTCCTCAACCACCCCTCCACATACTTGAAGCTATTAATCGTTTTCCACTATTTTCTCTTCTATCTCACCTCCATTTGCTGCCATTACAACCATCTTATCTCTATTCAGTTTCCCACACCAAGCACCTGGTATGGGAATAAAATTTCTGACCATCTGATACTCCCGGTAAAAGACACACTGTCTGATAATGCATTTCTCAGTGAAATTTGTTTTGTGTTAAGGCTATCACTGATTTCATCCAAATCTTGGGAGATATCAAACATTTAAGCAGTTCTAATCTTATGAGCTAATTTACAAAGAGTGTTCATTCTTTCCTTTAAAAAAAAATAAATAAATTCATAATTATTTAACTAAGCAACTGACTAAGTCACTAACTAAATAAACATTCGAATAAATTAAATTAGTGAATAACTTATAACACCAAAATGTTCACAAGTTGCTAAGCCATTTTGTTTTGCATCTGTAAAGATGGACTAACAGCTTTAAAGGCTATGCAAGCAAAGCCCTTCCCCAGGATTCAGTAAACAAAAATCCCATGTCAGAATAGAGGGATGGCCCGAACATGGTGTCCGGAGCCTGTGTGAATCAGTAAACCAGGTTGGGGGTGTGCACGAGCCTGGCTGCACTATTCTGGCATGGACACCACTGAATAATGCTAATTACCTCATTTGCTGCTGAAAAACATGCAAATGAAGTAAATTCGAGATTCAGTAAACAGACAGGCATCCAGGCCAGAATAGTGTTCTCTGCAGAAATGTATTTGGCTACTAGTCAAATACATTTCTGCAAAAAATCAAAATGGAGGCATGACAGCTCAAAGTAAAGCATATATTATAATCATTATGCAGCCTATTGCCAAAAATATGGCCACTGGCATGGAAAAGAGATGCAAAATTATTAAAAATCAAAGTTTTTTTTTGGCTGATTTCGGCCGTTTAAGCATGGGCAGTGGCACACAAACGGGATCGTGCTGAAAATGAAAAACAAATGTGAAAATACAATTGTAAGAGAAATCTGCATGTTGCCATTATAGTCTATGGCATGCAGAATCAAAACAATAATAGGTAACACTGGTTGCTAAGGAGGAAGGCTGAGGTGTAGAGGTGTAACCAGGGACTAAGGCAGCACAGTATGAAAATGGGCAAATTTTACTGAATCACTAAATGGGAGACCGTTCTTTGGCTCCACCTAACTGCGTAGGAGCTATAATTTAACGGTGTAAGCAGGAGGAACAGCTGACATAAAAGGGGTGTGTCATGCTTGGTGTAAGCACAGTTGGGCTTCACGGTTCCCATTTGAGCTTACCTAAGCACAGCTAAGCAAGGGGGTGTGTCCGAGGCTGTATTGACTTATTCCATGAAATGAAGAGTATGTTCATGTCCAGGGGAGGGCCATTTCTACTGTAAAGTGTTTACTTTAGCTAAATGGGTTTGTGTGGTGTGCACTGGGTCTAAAAAAAAAAACCTGTAAATAGCAGGACTGTTTACATTTGGGCACTGGGTTTGCACGGCACACCTCGGGGCTTAAAAGGGGTGGAAATGGGAAGGGAGAAAAAAAAAAGAGAAATAGCAGAATAAAAGCAATCCAGTACAAATAAAATAGCAAGCAGGTGGAATGAATGAATCATACAGGCAGCATCTGCAGCACAACAGTATAAACTGTGGAAACACCTTTCAGTCTGGTTTTTCCCATAAACTCTGCACCATTGGTGTACACACTCGGGGGAATTTTAACTGACAAAATGTTAGGGGCTGCTGTCA
The DNA here is from genome assembly GCF_019279795.1 of Protopterus annectens. NCBI lineage: Eukaryota > Metazoa > Chordata > Ceratodontiformes > Protopteridae > Protopterus > Protopterus annectens. The sequence continues at coordinate 635,105,778 of NC_056751.1, forward strand.
CTTTGATACATCAGTATGTGCTGGAGGCTGACAGCAGTGAGAAGGAGAATGCTGGCAACCATTCCACACTGAGAAGGAGGAGGAGAACAGTGTTCAGACCCAGGGTAACTTATCAGGGGTAACATGATCTGGAGACAGTAGAGTGCTACAAGGTGGACAGGGACATACTTCAGCAACTCTGTGAGCTGTGCCAGCCTCACCTCAGACTCAGAGCCAACAGAGGGGAACCCATCCCAATGGATACCAAAGTATATGTAACCTTAAGAATACTAGCTACAGGTACTTTCCAAAGACCTACTGGGGTCATCATGGGGGTCTTACAGGCATCTGCATCCAGGGTACTCCACCTGGATGCCATGCTACCACATGCCGGTGAGCATAATTACTTCCCCAGCACCCGTGAGGAGTGGACCAGCACTATGCACCTCTTCCATCAAGTAACAGACTAACTGGAGGTACTGGGTACCATAGACTGCATGCACATCCACATCAAAGTACCATCCAGAGAGCAGGATAGGGTCTACATAAACCACAAGGGCTTCCACTCCATCAACTGCCAGGTCATGTGCAATGCCCTGGGCATTATCATGAATGTATGTGCTGGCAGCCCTGGAAGCTATCATGACTCCCACATCTAGCATTCCTCATGGGTGCATCAGGGATTTGCCAGGGGGGACATCCCATATGGCCATCTGGTGGGGATGCTGGCTATGCACTGGAGCCGTGGATGATGACACTCATCAGAAATGCACACACACCCACTTAAGAATGCCATAATGAGGCACACGCACAAACCAGCATCATTATAGAGCATGTGTTTGGGATGCTCAAGTCAAAGTTCTGCTGCCTTGACATATCTAGTGGAGCCTTGCAGTACTCTCCAGCTACATGCGCACACATGTTCACAGTATGTGCCATTCTACACAATATGATCCTGTGGAAACAGCTGCAGCAGGAACATCACAGGGAAGGGCCACACATCCCCCCTCAACATTGCCAAAGTCCCCACAGGCACAGAGGGACTCCGAGGAGGAACCCCCTGAACCATCTCCTGTAGGCAGACAGAGGCATGCCCAGTATGGCCTGCCCTTGCCAAAGACACAATGCATAGCACACACACTGACACTGTAGACACCCAGGGACTGACACCTCTCTGTGACTCACACACACAGTAAAATGGATGACAAACACATCACACGACCTGTAACTTACCATGTATAGTCAGTGTACTGTGTGCATCCAACATAGGCAGCCCTCAAGCACTGTCCACACAACTGCCACAGGCACAAGGTAAGTCAGTCTTCTTAACAATAAATTAATGTATTAGCATGTTCTGGTAGCATAGCTATGGTATTGCTGCATGCATGTAAGGGAATGGGGTGGCCTACTGAGATAGCAGCAGACAATTGACAGATATGTGGGATACCAGGAAATGTTTGCCCAGTACTGGCCTCCCCACACTACGCAGTAGTACCTAAGGTGACAAATCCTACTGCAGTATATGTGGGAGTCAACTAACTGGTGGTCATAGGTCACAGGCATGGATGTCAGTGTGGGGGTCCCATACTCACCCCTCAGCCTCACTCAGCAAGTCAACTGTAGAAAACCATAAAGAAATGTCTGACAAAGGCCCACAAATGATGACAATGATGAAATATCCCCTATAGACTTATAGAGTGATAGCATGGCAGGTCTTGCAGTTGCAGTAAGGCTCTGAAGGGTAGGAAGTCTGAAACTCAAATGTATGCCATTACAATCTGACCTGCGGTCTTTAGTGATATGCCTCCAGTCCCCAAGACAGGGCACAATAGTATGCTAAATGGAACCAAAATGTAAAGCAAATATCAGCACAGTTGACAGGTGTGTGTGTCCCCCAATATTCCCACAGAAATGCAGTAACATGTATGTTTGCAGGGAAATAGCAGCAGAGCACACATTGTCAGGGCTGTCCCAATACACATCATAATTTGTTGCATGTCCACAATATGCAGGGGTCAATGAGCTATGTGTATGTGTGGTTAATAATGTCAGGATTTGGCCAGCACTTACTCCTGGCTGTTGTGTTGTAGTGGCCTAGGTACAGTGCTGTCTTTGACAGGGCCATGTTCAGAGAACTGCAGTGCCAACTATTATGCATGTCAGCTACACCTACGATAGGAGAGTTACACACTGTCCAGATGTCAATATCTGTTAATGCAGGAAAGCTGTAGAGGTCATGGACAGGGGGCCACACATATGCATGGTACACAGCTTGGAGTAACCTACACAGTGCCTACCATACCTCTCAACTGTACAGACCTATTGCAGAATGTCCAGAGGTTTGCATCATAGTTGTGGTCTGTATAACATGAAATAATGGTTGCTTGGCAATTCATTCTCAAATCACACAAAACTACGGTCAGAAATTAATGACAGATTGCAGTGTCAGACTGCATACCCATAGAAATATGCATGCTACTGCAAAACCTATTATTGAAGCACCTTTCTAGGTTTGTAAGGCCAATACTTAAAAATGGTCCCTACATTTAGGCCTCTGTCACCCAATCACTTATGGCGTTGTCCAGATGCCTGGTTCTCAGAAGTTGAAGTACCTGAACATCAGTGTACTGCCAGTATATAAAAAGCTGCCACCTTTCTGTGACAACACGTCAGTGGCCAACAGCCATACCCCTGGAATGACACAGGTTGTCACAGAAGGAGCACAAGTATGCCTTGTATATCTGTCCTGCTTGTCCTAACATTGTATTTGCCTGCCAACTATTTGGCAAATAAGGAAGGGTCTTGTCAAAACAGCAATGGCAGACAGTGGGAAACAGACATCAAACCCATAAGAGCAAACAAGCAATTACCAAACTGGTCTCCCAACTGTCTATGTTTGGCAGAACATGATTAACACCCAGTCCCCATGTGTGGTGACTGTCATATTTTGACCTGTGCAGATGTCAGTCTGTAATGGTATGACAGCTAGGCCCACATGTAGCCTCATAATAACATATAGCTGAGAGCTTTCATGTGAGGCTAAGGAGTTCTCTCTGTTACTTGATTGTTGAGATATTTAGAAAAATGTGAAAATCATATCTATATAAATTAATATTTATTTATCTGATCTAGTCAGATGTCAGATATTAATGCAGTTGAGTTTACTATTGCGTAAGCTTTAAGATTACATTTTTAAAACCTTGTACATAATAGTTTTGGAATAAATGATGCAAATATGAACATGCAATATCTGACACCTATAGGCTTCAGTAGGAGTTAACTGTAGATGCACCTGGAGGTGTCACTCAGATGTATTGAAGTAACATGGACTACACTCTCATCTGTGTGGGTTATAAGGGCTTCAGGGCCAATACCCTACTAATGTCATAGCAAACCACCAACCTCTACACAACTGTCAGTGGCTCACCACATTACTCTGCACTGCTCTGCCACTGACATACCTGGCAGTCACAGGGTTATGTGGAATACACTACACATATAATAGACATGTCTGCAGAGTAGAATGCACTCTGTACCCATACCCATACCTCCCAACCTCTGACAGCAAGTCATCTGGACAAGGTCATAAATAAAAGTGGGACAAAGGCACAATGATAGGCACGTGTTGTAAATATTGCCCTTACATACTGAGAAAGTTAGTAGGATGAGGGGTTTTGCATTAGTGGGAATTGTCTGAAGGTTATGTAGTCTGAAACAGTAATGTCTGTCATTATTGTGTAACATCAGTCTTAATTATATGCAACTAACTTGCCATAAAAACACATGTTTATGTAGACTGGACGAAACCTCTAGACAAACACCTGGACAATCTGCCAAAAAATGTATAGTTGAGAGGTATGGCCACAGCAGGATATGACATCTCAGGTAAGAAAGA
>NC_056751.1:635112151-635152151 GCF_019279795.1 Protopterus annectens
GTGTGTGTGTGTGTGTGTGTGTGTGTGTGTGTATGTGTGTGTGTGTGAAGGTGTTTGTAAGTGTGTATGTTTATAGAGTAATGTATTTTGATGCCCTTCCCACCCAGTACATTTCACATTGCCATATTTTACAAGGGATCTTGATGTAATCACCTTAGACATACCTTGTGACACTATTAACTCCTATAAGCTCAGTGGCATATCTGATAACTATGTAACACTGTAGTATAAATAACTAGATAAGTAGGGGTTCTAATCTCAATACTGGCAACTTTGATACTGTGTGTATGTGTGTGTGTGTGTGTGTGTGTGTGTGTGTGTGTGTGTGTGTGTGTGTGTGTGTGTGTGTGTGTGTGTGTGTGTGTGTGTGTGTGTGTGTGTGTGTGTGTGTGTGTGTGTGTGTGTGTGTGTGAGAGAGAGAGAGACTCACATCAGTGTGTGTGTTTGGGTGAGACTCATATCCTCTGGGGGTGTGGGTTATATCATTTTGAGGTTTGTACCACCCAGCACACATCCCATTGCCCTACTTTACAAGGCTTGCTGATGTCAATCATCCTAGATGTACCTGTATACACTTGTCAGCCCTCTAAGCACTGTGGCATGTGCAATAACTACATAATACTATAATGGAAATAGTTAGATAGGTAGGGCTTCTAATCTCAATACCGACAACTATAGTAGTTTGTGAATCGTATCCCCTGTGGCTGTTGTGTATGTAGGTTATAGCATTTTAAGGCCTGTTGACCCCTTACCCATGACATTACTTTAAAGACCCTTTTAATGGCACTTGCCTGACATGCACCATGTAACACTATACAGCCCATTTCAGTCATCTGTTGAGATGTACATGGGATATCCACGTTTGCAACCTGTATGTGGTCTGTGTACCCTGACAATGAACATTCCTGTGATGTCAATGGCAAACATGTCACAGTTACCATACTGACACACATGCTAACATCAGACATCGTACCTGACTGACACATCATGCTGATACAAAGTCTGCCACACTATCACTTGTGCAAGTATGTAGGAGTAGTAGACGAGACCATTCGCTATGTCTGGTTTGTTATCCCATAATCCATGAAGGCATTTGCAAGAGTACTTGTTGTAAGAGGTTGTGTGTTATGTCCCAGGCATATAATGTATGTAGAGCATGGCATGTGTACGCAGCACTATAGTACATACAAGTGGATATGTAGGGTTACTAATATGTCTATTGGTAACTGTGTATGTGTTTCTGTATGCACAGCTCCTTTGGCTGTCTTCAGTGTGTGTATGTGATGGCTATACCATTTTGTGTGCCTCTTCCACCCTGCAAACTCCCCCATTGCCAACCTAGTGTCGGCCCATACAGATGTCATCCACCGTATAAGCATAGTTACACAGTTTCTAACACCAAGCCGCTGTGGTGCAATGGTCATATAACTGTGTATTGTACATTAATAGATGGGTAGGTCATCTACTCTGATAAATGTCACCTCCATATGCATGTGTGTCTCAATGCATGTCCCCATGCAGTGGTGTGCGTGTGTGTGTGTGTGTGTGTGTGTGTGTGTGTGTGTGTGTGTGTGTGTGTGTGTGTGTGTGTGTGTGATGGCTTTAAGATGCTAAGGGCCTCTGAACCCACCATTGCCAATCCTAACAGTCCCTGCAATTGTCACCCACTTCAATAGTAGTAGCAGACACTACCACACTACAGTACTGCTATGGTATCTGTGTTATGTATCTTGTGCTATCATTCATAAGACTGTGCAGGTAGCCACCATAGCACTCCTACAGTGTCATCCTCTTTGGTAATATCTGACCACATAGTCATCTCCCCTGCCCCCCTTTACAGTGTTAGTTAGGACCAGGTACAAGATATTTCCACCTGTCATAGGAGTGTTGACCGGCTGATCCACTGCATTGCCACTGACAAAGCCGAGGAATCTCTGTGTGTTCATGTTCAGGTGGCATAGGTAATGCACACTATGGTTGGTTATTTGAAGTCACCCAGGAGCAGGGTCGATGATTGAATCCTGACAGATTCCAGCAAGTCCCAATAGGTGTGGTGGGTGGCCATAGTCATGGTTGGAGGCCTGTAGCTAGCTATGATTTGAGTAGGTGTTTTGTCACCTGTTAACTGCACTTGGGATGTCTCCCATGTGTCATACTGTTTGGCCATCATGGAGGTGTGTATGTGTATGATAATGTTCAACACTCCACCTCCTGTGGCTTTGCAGGCCTCCATTTGGGGTCTAAATGTATAATGGGATGAGTAACCTGGAAAGGTTAGTGTGCTTTACACAGCTACAAGGCAGGTGTCAGTGACTGCACAAATGTTGGCATCCTACAGGACAAGGTATGCTTGCATTGACATGGGTTTCATGGTGAGACACCTAGCTCCTGTTAGAGCAAATCATCTGCATAAAGGTAAAGATCACTGGTGGGCAAAGGCCAGAAAATAGTGTCACTGTATGAATCTAGCTGAAACATATTTAGTTGCCAGCAAAGACAGTGGAACATTCACAGGTCTACTCTGCAAGATATGACATCTGACAATCAAATGTATGCTACTATGTTATGACTTCAGTCTTTAATGGGTTGCCAGTGATGTGCCAGACAATACACAACTGTATGAGGCATTGACTACAAATATGAGGCAGACATGTGGTCAGTCTGCAAAACTCTGGACAGTTGTCAGATATAGGCTCAGTATACCACATACAGTTCAACACACACTTATGCACCTGTTGTGTACTATGCACATACCCTATATAAGTCTCTTACATTTGTAAGACAAGCATATGTATCACAGTAGCATTCACAGGTGACATATGAATAATTACAACATCCCAGGTAGCTGGCCTAGCAGTTTCACACTCAGTATTGGACAACAGATGCTCCAGTAGGAGTTATACATGAGCTGACCTTTGCTGGGGTGACTCAGGGGCCAGAGATGTGATCCATGTCAATACAGACAGGGCAAGTGGGAATGACCATAGGTTCTGGACAGCAGCATGTGAGTCCAACAGGTCTTGTTGTGGCCTAGTGTTCAATATCCTATTTGACATTATTGCATCCCCTCTTCTGCATTCAATTACAAGCTTACATGAATGATATACCTGTTATAGTGCTGAAGTGTTTCCTCACAACAACGCAAATGGTAAGGTTTGTGTAGTTGCAGTCTGTCTTTGTGTAGATGGCTTCAGACTTGTGTTGCATAGGCAGCAGCTTGCCTTTTGTAGGTAATGCTCATGAGCAGGTGATGGCCTGTGCACCATTTGGTGTCTACCACTTGCTACATGCATTCAGAGCAGCTGTGTTGCCTTTCCATTAGCCAATGCCATAGCAAAACAGTGCTATAATTAAGTCCTTCATGTGGGCCTTGCCCCTTTTCCTTGCCTGTGTGGGGGACATTATGGAGGTGGTGTGGGAGCTACAGCTACACAGACAGTAGGTGGGAATACCTCTCAGGACAGGAGATGTGGAGGCAGCCCAACAACATGGGGGCAAAGCACCAGAATTGGGTACAGATTGTAAGTATTGCTGTTATACACATAGAGGATTGCTAGATTAACAGGATTTGTCTGGGCATGCATTTTCTGCTTGACTTGACGTCTGACAGTGATACGTCTCTGACATACCTCTCAACTGTCCTGATGTCCACAGACTGCCCAGATGTGCCTGTTATGTTTGGTCTGTTCCTGAGACAACTTCTGTTTCTGAGAAATCAGTAGGATAATGTGAGGATTGTAGTCAGTAAATCTTGACATCCATCAGTGTTTCAGACATCATATCCTTCAGGGATTTTATATTACAACAAACCCTGTAACACCAGCAACTGTTTCAATTTATAACACCATTATGTGAGATATGTCCCTCTTTGTGTCCCCCTGTCCCCCAAGTATGTCTTGCTTTGTCCGGATGTCTTGCAGTAAGAGGTTCAGAGGTATGGTATATCATTATTTAGTGACTGCACTCAAGGTATGATCCCGGTGACTTAGCAGACTCCTGGAAGTGATATGCAGCAGTGGCCATAAATATGGTCCCACACCTTGGACATTCTGTGGAAATCTGTACAGATGAGAGTTATGTATGTCTGATCATTGTTAACAGACTGCCAAGACTGTGTAGCAGTGTTGTGTGTAAATGTTTGTTGGGCTGAATAGGGAGAGTAGCAGATGTGAGTGTCATAGATCCTTTTCTATCTGTGCATGCTGTTACAGTCACTGGTGGTCTATCAGGTGTATATGTTTGTAGGGGCAGACTAAGAAATGTCCTGTAACACCTCAGGATTCCCAGTAGACTGTGAATTGGACCAGTATATGTTGGTGTAGTGTGTGACTGGCAATCAGGATATGTTTATTCAAACAGATGTTCTACTCTACAGTTCATTTGGGGTACTGGTGTGTTGCTGTGATTGTGGTGCAAATGGCTGTGGGTGGACATTTTTGCACCAATATCTGCTTTGCCCCTACAGTTCCATCCCTGTAATGCATGATATATTTGGAAATACATGGGTAATTCCCCAGAGCTGATTTGCGGTAGTGTCGTATTGGTTTTACTGTGGTTCAAAAGGTGCTGGGTGAAATGGTGCTGTCACTGTTTTTTCTAATCTGTTACATGACTGCAGTCATACCTCTCCACTGTCCAGATGTCTAGACACTGTCCATATCAGTGGCTCATATGTTTGGTCTGTTGCCCATAATAGTTGTGGGTTTCTGAAAAATCACAGGGATGATGTAAGCATTGACATCAGTAAATCATGGCATATTTATTTATGTTTCAGACATGGAATCTATCAAGAATTATATGTTAAATCAAACCATGCTACTCTAGCAGTCTTCTATGCGTATAACAGTCATATTTCAAAGCTGTCACTATTGTTTGCCCTTTATCCCCCCCACTCTGTCAGGCTTTTTGCAGATGTCTTGCAGTTAGAGGTTGGTTTTATATATATGTGTGTGTATATATAGATATAGATATAGATATATATATATATATATATATATATATATATATATATATATATATATATATGTGTGTGTGTGTGTGTGTGTGTGTGTGTGTGTGTGTGTGTGTGTTTATATATACATATATATGTATATATGACTTTGGATATATATTTTCCCGTATGTTAAATGACTGTAGTGCATGATATATTTGTAAAAATATTACAAATTCCTACAACTCAGATGGTGTATAGGTACATTGCTGTGATTGTATTGCACAGGATCCTGGTTTCAATTTTTGGAAGCAATACAGTTTGTCATTAATCTTAAATGACCAGAATTCATGATATGCTTGTAAAAGCATTACAGAGCCCTATAGCTCAGATGGTGTAGTGGTATGTTGCTGTGATTGTACTGCACAGCATCCCATGTTTGAGATTTGTCGGGGCTGATTATTTTGCTGCTGGGTAGAACAAGGGCTGAAGGAGACAGAGTGATTAAGGCACTTTTAACCAGTTGTAAGCGGGTTTGCATGGTTTTGCTCAGAGCTAAGTGATTCTAAGAGATGGTTAAACCCTCTTAGCTTCACTTACCATAGCTTGCTCCCACTTACACCCGCGCTAATTTTAATTAAAGAAAAGAAAAAAGGTGAAAGGAAAGTGGTGAAATGGGGGCAAGCAGAGAGTAAAACATTAGGAAAAACAGCTAGGGATGTGCAGCACGGGTATAGGAAAGAACCACAGCTCTACATTTCTTTTGCAGCAACAGCTGTGAATAATGTGTAGAACTTGGAATTTACAGCCTCACACCCCACAGGGAGGGGTGTTGGCAACAGACATTTCTAGAATAATTTGTGGGTAGATTGATTAATTTCACTGTACATGGGGGTGAAATGTAGAGCTATGTATGGGGCACTAATATTTTTGACGGGCAGATGCATTTTTTTAGGTGAGAGTGGGATGTTGGGGAAGGGCTTTACATATGTTTGGGGAGGTAGGTTGGGTAGGATAGGTAGCATTTGCAGACAGACAAGATACACAAGACAGCAGACAGGGGTGGTATATGACACATGAGGGGGTAAACAACTTGGATGGGGAGGGTGGTTGGGAATCAGAGGCCCATGAGCTCCCAAATGGATACAGTAGTCCCCACCCATGGGCAGTCACCACTGCACCTTCACAGCCCCAAAGGTGGCTGTGCTGGTGGCTGGACAAGAGGTGCAGCCTGCCCCTCAAGGTGTGTCAGGCAGCCCTCCATCTGTCAGAGCTGCCCACCCAACTCAGAGTGGATGACACTGCGCACCATACCTCAGAACTGTTGGCTGGTGAGGGGCTCCTCTCCATGCCCGCACCCAGAGGGGACGGGCCTCATCCCCTTAGGTGGTTCCATCCAAAGGTAGTGCAGGACCATTGGAGGAGGATGTTCCAGGTTGGGTCCCATATGTGCTGGGGCCCGGTGCCATGGCCAGATAGGGTGGGACAGGCAGATCTGCCAGGATCTGCCTTCCCAAATGTGCTATGGTGTTGTGATTTTCCAAGAAATATTGGTTAGTTATGAACAACACATTTCAAAATTAGTTATGACAGCATGCATGAGTGTTCCCATTAACCCAAACCAACAGATTTGAAACAGTTGCATAGCAAACAGAACACATGTATAAATGAAAAACCAGTAAGCATTTTAACAGCATGTGAGTTACAATGATGGCAACAGCCACCAATAATGGTATTTGAACAAGGTATGTTAATATGCAACCATTGAAATATATGAGCAATAATAGAACACATGTCCCAACAATAAGTTTTGAGAATAACATACCCATAGTATATAAATAATAAATATTGATGCAGATGATGGGGGGGGGATACAAAGTCCATTAACAACTGTATTGGCTTCTATTTTTCACAACAGTACTGCTCAATACTCTACATGTCTGCCCTAACTTTACATCTACCTATGGCCCATAGATTTTGTGGCGCATACATACCTGTTAGACTGTCAGCCTGTAATGGTATGGGGTAGACTGGGCTACTTTACTGGAGGGGGCTTGTACATGTCAGGGTTACATACTTGACATAGAAGGGGTACCCTGCAATGATCTTGTGTGAGTCTGCTACTAGCATAGTTCACCTGGATTTCTATTTGTGTCCAAGGTGACTAGCAGTAGTGACCACTAGCCATGACAGTGTGACACTTGAGAGACATGTATCAGGAAGAGGGCATGGCATATGTACCTATCCTGCTGACATTTGCGGGCATATGGGGTTGGACAGTGGAACAGTTGTACACGGTGTATCAGTATACCCTTCATACAGCTACTACATACATTACTTTACCTGTAAGACATGTGGAGGAAATATCTGTTAACACCTTCTGAATGTTTCTACAAATATTCAGGTCTATTAGTATACCCTTCATACAGCTACTATACACATTTCTCTACCTGTAAGAGCTGTGGAGAAAATATATGTTACCACTTTCTGACTGTTTCGCTGTGAAGAAAATATATGTTACCACTTTCTGACTGTTTCTACTCATATTCAGGTGTATTACTATACCCTTCCTAAAGCTACTACACACATTTCTTTACCTGTGAGACCTGTGGGGGAAATATCTGTTAATACTTTCTGAGTGTTTCTACAAATACTCAGGACTTCTATTATGTATATATGCACACATCTCAGTACCACTGATTCAAACTGTGTCTAGGTGTGCTAAAATGAACAACAATGCTGGTTTCCATCACACTGAGTTACTTGGGAACTGTTGTTTCTTGTCTGACTGATTTCTGACTAATACTCTCTGGGTCGGACAGTCTGACCTTGTAATCCTGATATTCATTCATTGCAGATAGTTATTGTACTGTGTATTACTTCTTTGAAATAATACAATCTGGAAAGCAAATGTTAACACAAGACTGCAATGCATACTAGCTGTTTCCCAGAACAGCCTCAGTTATTTCATGCTGTCAATGCCATTTCTACAACAACATACTAGAGTAAACAAAACAGTTTGTTGTATATTTTTATTATAGTGAAAAGACACTTTTATTAATGGACATCCTGTGGATAAGTATTAGTGTAACAAACATGTTTTATTCATTAGACACAGTACACAATATACCTACTGACAGTAAACAATGTACTCTTTCTACTGTATGGCACTATATACTGTAAGATAAATCTGTACTCACCAGCCTGTCAGCACATCCTTGTCAGTCTGTTAGCATGGGCACTGATGTTTATAGCATTCTGTTCTGCAGCTGTAGGGGTGAGAAACAAATATTATGCATACCTGTCTATCACATACTCAGGCTAGAATTTGGTACAGCTCTATCTGGGATACTTACAAACTGGTGGAGTATGACGGTCCCGAGCATCTTGGATCCTTTGGCCCAAGAGCTCCCCCTTCCTATGTTTTAGGTTGACATAATGATGCAGTCCCTGCTCACCAGTTCAGGGGATTCCAGTAGCACTGTTGAGGTTGCATGCCAGATGGTCCCAGGCCTTTGCTTTATACTGAGAGCCCTGGTACTGGCCCTGCAGCAGTCTGTCATCATGGTGTTCTACGAGGAGTCCAGCCATGACCCAGGACTCCAGGATGCCACAACACTGTGCCTGAAAGTGCGCTCCCTCTCCAATGCCAGACATGTTCCTGCAGAGATCAAACTAAACAGGTTATGGCTGTATTCCCATCTGCACAGTTTAAATAAGGCCATATTCCCACCCTTTGCCATCATTGGACCATTTCAAAAATGCTGAGCACAGCTTAGCAATGTGCAAACCTGCTAAGCTGGGTTGAACAGTGCTTAAAGGGGTAATTGCTGAGCATTGCTTAACAGTGCGCACATCCATTTAGCTGAACTTACTGCTGCTTAGCATTCACATTTAAACAATGCTTACACTGACTAAGCATAGCTGAGCACTGCTAACCATTGCTCAATTTTCATTTAAAAATATCAGGATAATGACTTCATTAATCATTACTGACATATTAGCAAGTGTATATGATTTACTTTACATGACATCCCTCTATGTGCTTTCATTACATTACCATGGGGTGTGACTATACTGTATGGACACTTGTGTATGCATGGGTGATTACACATGTTATATGGACTCACACTTAAATTTTAGACCAGTTACACTACCCTGGTTGATAAATATCAATTACTACATAATTTAAAATTAAAATAATAGTTTTAACACTGCTTTCCCATGTAAAAGTAAAGTGCCTGTCTTGGTACTCAAACTGTGAATGCCTGCATGCAAAGTCAGGACTCTTAACTATTATGCTATCTCAGTGTGAGGATTTCAGCTGTATATTTTTATTTATCTCCTATGAGATGTTCCAGCAATGCTGAAGAGAGGGCCATAACGGGCACACCTGCTCAGCTACGCTTAAAAAATCATAAACCCACTTTATTTACATGTATCTGTACTCCTTGTCAGTCACAGTAAGGGAAATTGTAAAGGGACACATACTGCAGGAACAGATTTTAATTATTAGTCTTATAAAGTTAGGAAGTGTGACTGTGGTTTTCTAGCAAATCATTGGCAAATCACTTGGGGTTTAAGTCAGAACATACTGACAGACATTTGGATTTTAGACTTTATACCCTTCAAGAAATCTGTGCTACTGCAAACCTTTTATTCTATCAGCTTTCCTGGGTTTGTCAGTGCAATATTTAGAGAGTGTCCCTATTTTTGTGCCTTTGTCCTCCCATTATTTATGACTTTCTACAGCTTTCTTGCTCTAGGAGGTTGAGAATTATGTGAGGCAGGCATCTGGGCGTTCTGAGGAAACCTGTACAGTTGACGGCTATGGCTGTATGGCACTTTTACAATACAGTGGGTGTGTGACAAAACCTATCACACACCCCCTGCATTGTTTCTTGCTCCCCTATCCTTTTCAGTGTCCGCAGACATTGAAATACTCATTTTATTTCATTTCAATGTCTGCGGACACTGAAATACTTTTAAAAACTGCTGTATGGCACTTTCTGAGTGCAGAGGGCATGTTAGATGTGCATGCACTGCTTAGACAAGCCCCCTGTACTCAGTGTCCACATAGCAATAACAGTAGCATGCCTTTATGAATATGCAAGGCACGCTTCTGCTATGGCTGCGCTTGCACAGGTACGGTCCTCTCCATGTCAGAGTAATGCTATTTTGATATGGAGTTTATTGAATCCCAGGGCTTATGTTTTATTTTTTTTATTTTATTTTTATACTTTTTATGAGTGGCCATTGTGGTGCAGTGGTTAGCATTGCTGCCTCACAGCAAGAGGTTCTCCAGTTCGATCCTCAGCATGGGTTTCCTCCGGGTGCTCCGATTTCCTCCCACATCCCAAAGACATGCTGTAGGTGGATTGGACACTCTAAATTGGCCCTAGGTGTGAGTGTGTGCATGTGTGTGCCTTCTGTGGAAGGTTGAGCGCCGGGCTGGCAACTCGACACCGTAAAACTCTACTGCCAATCATGAGCGGACAGGTGATCCACTGTGATGACCCCAAACTGGGAAAAGCCGAAAGAAGAAGAATATTTTTATACTTTTTGTAACACCTTTATTAAATTATCACTTAAGATATCGGCAAACATATACTTACATAAAATAAACAAATCATTTTAAGATTATCCTAGGTGCAACTACTATAAATCACATTTGTTTTTTATAACTACAATTAATCCAACATTGCGTAAATTGCTCAATTCCTGCTTTTCCTTAAATCTCACTCTTCCTCCTCCAAAACATTATTCTGCATGTATTGCTCCTACAATTTCCATTTTTTTTCTATGAAATTTGTCCTGTCCCTTTTCTAAGGATCATACTTCCAGTCCTTTTATCTCTGTTACAATAGTCAGTGCTTCAAATATAGTTGGTTTCGACTTTGATTTCCATTTTTTAGTAGTTGTGTTTTTGGTAGCAACAGGAATTAAACTTAACAAGGCCTTACTATGTCTAGGCAGTTCAAATCCAGTGTCCCAGTTAAACAGAATCCTTTCCTTAGTTACACCCATTTGCTCATCCAATAGTTCTGGCAGTGTACTCTGTAGGGAATGTTTAAAAATCTGCCAAGTTATTATACTCCTGAAACACATGTTCTATGCAAACACTTCCAAGCAAAAATCCTAAACCTTCCAGACATTGTTGCATACTTGGGAGCCATATGTATGCCCTTCCATTGTTCCCTTGTAAGTTGCTTATCCAGTCTCTCTTCTCAATCTTTTCTAACTCCTCTTATTGATTCTTATGGTTATTTATGCAATATTTTATATCCCTTCTAATTATCCATTTTTAACAGTAGCTTCTTTTCAAGATTCAACTAAAAACTCAACCAGAGCAGGTCTTTCATTTAAAGATTCTGCTATCCTTTTCTGTCTGCTTTCACTCTGATATCATTCCCTTTTTATGGAAGGCAGTCTCTGGTCAGCAGTTCAAATGCGTTCTTGGCCTCTTCCCATTCTATTACATTTCTCTAGTTATTTGCTCCCAGTACCTTGGTTCCTTTGTCAGTTTTCTCCAATAAATTCCTGCCCCCTCTTCCCTATTTTCTGTATCCTAATTGCAGTCATCCCTATCAGCAAAATATCATGCTGGCTTAGTTCAAAAATATTTTCTGATACTTATGAGTATAATATTTTGCATGGCTTTTGTTATTCTCCTTAAGGATCTGCATCTAATATCTCACTCTCTTCTTATTTCTTGAATTTTCTGTGGTTTCATCATCATCCATTCCTACTTTGATGTATAGCTTTCTGCTTGTGTTATGTATATGAGCCTTAAATGTGTAGCTCTAAAATACCCTTCCGATCAGGCAATCCTAAACCACCTTGTTCTGTTGGAAGGTTCAACATATCCCACTTGACCCTTGCCCTCTTCCCCTCCCAGATAAATTAATTAATTCAGCTCTTTATTAATTATTGTCCACAACTTTTCCTCTGCTTGATAAAAATATGCCAGACCTATATATAAAACTAAAGGGACTAAAAAGCTTTCACTATTTGTATCTTGCTATCCATCTCCATAAACAAGAGTGTCTAGTTTCTTAACTTTTGTATTATCTTTTGTTTAGTCTTTTCCCACATATCCTTAACTGCCAAAACAGAAGCCTTTTAAATCTGTATTCTTAAATACTTAATTTTATCATGTCCCTATAAAAAATGGGTATTGCTGGACCAATTCATGTGTGGGTACATAGCTTACAGCTACAGCCTTTGTTTTATTTTTATTAATTTTATATCCCGAAAACACTTGAAACTGTCTGAAGATGTTCCACAACACTGAGATGTCCTTTTTTGGTTTTATCAGGTACAAAGTAATGTCATATGCAAATAAAACCAACTTTTCTTGATTACCATATCTGTTATATCCTTGAATTTCTGATTCTCTTTTTTTTTTTTTTTTTTTTGCCAATGGCTCTAAATATAATACAAATAACAAAGACGAGGGATGGCAACCTTGCCTAGTTAGCAAAGCCTTTATATTTGGTGTATTCACCAAATGCATCAGTAACATCACTTTCTAGGCAAAACAGAACACCTTTTGCCATTCTTATTGTAAAAGTATCCTAATGCAGTCAGTTATCCGATATTGCTAAATACATATTTTTAGAACGATCCACTTTTCTGCATCACAGTGACCATTATTGTAGACATCCAATGGTAGTTTGCAAGTAAATTTTTCCAAATTGTACATATTATTTCAGTATAATCAGAAGCTCTATCTTGAATATACCCATTCATCCATCCATCCATCCATCCATTTGTTCACCCATTTTCAGAAACCACTTCTTGTTATGAGGAGGTGGAGTCTATCTCAGTAAGCAGTATGTGCATATGACAGGAAACAATCTTTAATGGGATGTTGATTTACCTACCTGCTTGTCTTGTGGGGAAAAAAACATTATTTGTATAGCAGCAATTAAACAATAAAAAATAAATAAAAATTACTTGTATAGCAGCAACTGAAAATATATTTCAGAGTTTAATATCTTGTTACTTTCTGTCAATAGCATGTACCTCTGAATGCACATGCCCTGAATTTGACTTGTGCAAACTCTACATTTTTAATAAGATGCAGTTTTTGAATATTTCATGTAATTCAAATATAAGGAAACCAGTAAGTAGGTGCATGTCACCAGTGAAGACAACAATTAGGTGTAACCATCTGCTGTATGGATTTATTTGCATTTTTTATGAGGCATTTACATTTGTTGGACAAGTCTTAATGATAACGTAAGCTTATATGTTAGCTCTTATAACTGCAATTAAATGTATACTAAGAACTACAGGCTGTAGACGTCAGAGGAAACTGGATGATTCAATGAGTTGAACAAAAAAGAAACAAACAAAAACTTGGGATAGCAATAAAAATACAGAGAAAACAAGTTTATCATAGCTATCACCTCAATGTTTCTTTTCTGCAGTTTTGACTTTTCTGCATTTCTGTCAGCTGTGCATGTCTGTAATACCTTTCATACATTCTAATTACCCAGTGAACATTAAAGAGCAAAAGTATAAGCACATCTCAAGGCTGGTCAAACAATATCACATGGTTGAGTTGCTCCATGTCCAACTAGCCATGGGAAAAATCCATAAAATATTCTTGTTAGCTACACGTCCCCCACGCCATGAACAAGAAAATTGAGTCTATATTACAACATCGAATTTTCAGAACTTCAAATGTTCTAATATTGACCCCTATTAGGCGAAAGTTGAAAATAGCGAAGTGACAGAAAACCAAATTCTTTCCTAGGGAAAGAATTTGGTTGTCCGTTCCTGTCACTTTGCTATTTTCAGCACTGTGGTGGAAAGTTACGGGTTAGGTTCAGGTAAGTGTGCGAATGTGTGGACTTGAGGGTTAGGGCGGGGTAGGTGAGTTAGGGTTAGGGCGCGGGTGAGGTGTGTGTGCGATAGTGACGGACCTTATGGTTAGGGTTTAGGTTAAGGTAAGTGGGTAGATAGTGGTGTATGTACAGTTTAGTGTAGGGTTAGATGTAAGATTTTAGGTGTATGTGTGTGGATTGCTGTTTGTTTGGTATGCTTGTGTTGTGTGTATGTGTTTTGGAACAGCAAATTTTTTCCCTAGGAAAAAGTTTGCTGTTCTGTATGTTCGATGTTTTCAGCGTTCGCTGAATAGGGGTCGAAATTAGGACATTCAAAGTTCTGAAACTTTGATCTTCTAATATAGACCCAGAAAATCCATAGATCATACCTGAAGTTATTAGAATCACTCAACATCCAGCCTGATGCCATACTCATGGGTGATTTGAATTACCCTTCCATTAATTGGGAGGCATACATGACCACTAACATGAAAGCCCAAAGATTTTGTCACTTTGTAAACTCAAATGCTCTGGAGCAACTAATCTGCACTGTCATTAGGGGAACAAATATCTTAGATCTGGTAACTCACAAATATGGGAAGGTGCTGCACCCCCACTAGTGTGATGTCCTCACTTGTAATATCAGATCACAAAGTGGTCTTCCTTGAAATAAAGGTAAAACTAGTCTTCCAACCTAATCCCAAAAACTTTAAGAACTTCTCTAAGGTAAATTACCCCCATTAGGGAATGGCATAGCTAATTTCAAAGCTCCCCATAAATCCTGAAAACACTGAAACATATGCAGAGATGTACACAAAAGCCCTGCATGACTATATAAACAACCACATGGAAATGGCAATACCAGAGTGAAATAAACCTTGGTTAAACTGCAAAAACAAGACACCCTTGTGGACCCCTGGTATTAATAGGTTGTATAACAAAAGAAAGAAAATCCTGTTGAGAAGTAAGAGGGAATGTGCACAACAGAGCAAAAAGTCCCTCATTAGTCTAAACAAAGGAACCAGAGAACTATTCAAGTCTCTGAAAGCAAACTTTGAGGTAAAAATACCATCCAAAGCTAAGGATAACCATAAGGCATTTTTTTGTCCTCAGTCTTAAGGGCAACACCCAACAATGTGCGAAATTAGTTGTAGATGGCATCACCTATACTCACCCAGAAGATATAGCAAATCTGCTGGCTAATGAATTTAACTCAAATTTCACCTCCCCATCACCCCCAGTTCTCCCCCAAGAAATACCCACCACCACTCTGCCACCAATTTATTTATTATTTATTTATTTAACATCGCAATTATCACCAAAGAGCAGGTTGCCACTGCACTTTCTAAAGCTAAAAATATGGCTTCAATGGGGCCCGATGATATACCAGACTACCTCTTAAACAGCTTAAATCAGGACTTATCAGGCTCATTGATATCTTTACTTAACCACAGCCTCTGGACTAGCTTTATCCCGATGCAGTGGAGGATTGCAACAGTCATCCCTCTGCATAAAGAGGGATCATCTACTGATCCAGGAAATTACAGACCCATAAGTTTGACTGGTCTTATATGTAAGGCCATGGAAAGAATAATCATGGACCTGATAAATAATGGCATAGGAAACCTCCAAACACTAGACCCAACCCAATTTGGCGGCTCTGTCAAGGGCAGGTCATGCCTACTGAATCTGGTGGATTTCTTTGAGAAAGTCACTAAGGCCAAGGAGGAGAGTAAAACAGTACATAGCATCTACCTTGACCTGGTGAAGGCATTTGACATAATTATCAGCTCAGGTATTACAAATAAACTCACAAAACTGGGTGTAAATCCCTACATCACCAGATGGATAGCCAACTGTCTTACAGGCAAGGCACATGTGGTTAAGTTGGTGAATCCAGATCCAGCAAGAGGCCAGTTACTAGTGGTGTGCCACAGGCCTCAGGCCTCAGGCCATTTTAAGCCTAGCCAATTACCCCATTTAAGAATCAAACCCTGCACTTTGTGTCTGTAAGGTAAACACCTTAACCATTATACCAGACACCCACCCTGTGGTGATGGTCTACATTGGACAAATGATTGGTACCAGAACCATTGCTTAAAACTAAATGCAAAAAATGCATTAGAATACCCTTTGGGAAGTCAAATACCCCTGCAAATTACAACATCAATAGTACACCTCAAGAGTAGTCTCAGATTTAAGAGATCTAGCTACATAGATAAATAGATAGTAGCCTGAACTTTGACCACCATGTGTTCATAGTGGTGAGGAAGTCCTTGTATATGCCATAACTTATAAGTAAAGGTATGGCATCCAGTTGCAAGGAAATTACAGTCACGCTATACTCAGCCTCATTAGACCAATAATTGAGTACAATGCGCCATTTGTCATGTACTTGACTAGGCACTTACAGTAGCTGGACTGACCCCAGAGGTTCCTCAGAAAGAAACTATAGGGTTTAAGCAACATGTCCTATGCAGATAGACCAAAAGCCCTATCCCTTTTCTCTGTCTCCTACTGACAATTAAGGGGTGACCTATACCTGACCTACAAGGCACTCCCAAATCCAGCCCGATGGAGCTTTTATACATCCACAAGTCAAACAGCATGATGATCACCCAATCTAGGGATCTAAACTTAGCAACTCAAACAAAACATGCTGGAGAGACAGATATATGTCTCAGAGACTGCCCCTTCTTTGGAACAGGCTTCCTATTCACATTAAGCAGAGCTGTTCCCTGGCCCTAGTCAAAGCCGTTTAGATCAGAGGATAGGGAATCACAAATTCACACCTGGGGTAGTGCCTATGTCACTTACGGACTGGGGCAATCTGTAAGATACTCAAGGCATAGGCACAAATCCATGCCATCCTCTTGACCATAGGGGCCATATATTGGGTAAAATGATTATACTGGCTAGGCTTGTAAGGACTCTTAAGCCATTAACCAAGTAATCTCCTATGAACCTACGAATCAAACTGTCAATTCTCTCGGTTTTTATAACAGTACTTGTTATAAATAATCATTTTGTACACTGCCTGCAAAGCAGAAGACAACATGGGATTGTTCCTCACTAAATCAGTGCAAGGAACAACAGAAGTCTGCAACAGGAAGCTAAAATTAGCTTCAAAACTTTCAAACATTTGTTTGAAGAATATACTTAGAAGCATGCCATCCCATATAATGCCATAAGGAAAATATGAAACACAGAAGTCAAAAAGGGAAAGGGAGACATAAAGATAATGACTGACAGAATACTGTGGGAGTTTATGAGTCATTACTTCTATAAATTCTGTAGAGCATCCAGTTGTGTAAATATACAGGGAGGAACTGGAAAAGGCAAGGACACGCGAGAAAGTGTGCTGACATTTACCTGCTGTTAAAGGGAGACAGCTAAGAGTACATCAGTTGTTTAGTCAGGACAAGTCCTGGCAACTTTGCTTTCCTGATTTATTTTGTTTATTAACCACTCAGTTATGGCAAGCAAGATGTGAACTATTCATATGATGAACTCTCATATGTATTAGTGAAGCATTAAACTTGTACTGCTTCTATATGATTAATTAACTCAACTAAATTCTACATCTTCCATTATCATACGTGAATTACAAACATTAACGCTATAATGATTAGTAAATTAATAACTATAAATCTTTTTCACCTGGCAGATGCAGATTTCACAAGGATCACCAGGGGACCAGATTTGTCCGACTGGAAATTCAATTCCGTTGTCATCCACAGAACAACCTGATGATGAGGTAAAGACTACATTAGTGACATTGTAAAAACAGAAAATGAACACATTTGTTTAGTGAAACTATTAACAGAACTATTCATTTCAGTTAAGTAATACAGATGTTTGGATTTTACACCAATGTATGTCTTCATTTTTAAATTACTATTCAAATTAATGGAATTTACATGGATACAAATTGAGTCAGACTCTGCTGATTATGGTAACCTCCATTTTGAGAAAACTCACAATGTCAGCAGACCTCTCAACCTATCGGGGACAAATTTCAACAGAATCAGGGACAAGTCCAGAAAAAATCAGGGACACTTTTAAAATATTAGTGCTATTAACTTGAAACACTGACAGAATCAGAGCATATGAATTAATACACATTTTCTGAAGTAAAAGAAGTCTATAACTCTTAATTATTGTCATTATTCATTATGTGTAATTCACCACCTTTCCTCCAAAATTCACCAGTTTTAGGAGGGATTAAGAAGGACAGAGCTAAAATCTGAGTCAAAATCAGGGATGTCCCTGAAAATCAGGAATTGTTGGGAGGTATGAATGTCAGACAGAAACTGCATCAGCCACACTAGAATTTCAATTTCATAAACTACATGGAGGTAAAACAGAATCTTTAAGTGTAAGTTGGTAGTGCAGGCAGATTTACTGCTTGCTTAAAAATTAAGAAAGGCTGGCAAACTTTAATGACAGCACAAATGTATTTTGTATTTTTTTGAGGTGATCTTGGAGCAGGTTATATGTAATTAAGGTGTTGTGAATATAAGCATGCTCTATATGAGAAACATGGCATGAACAAACCCCTAAGTATATCACAAATATATTTTTTTTGTTGATTTTTTTTTTAAGGCTGACACTGTCTCCTTTTAGAAATAAAATCATTGTGAGTGAGTTATGTAGCATTTTCTGTAGTAATATTCAACACAGCAGAAGAAATTTCATCATAAAGACACAGTGCAAGGGTCATGTTCGAATGTCATTACAAATGAAAAAGAACAAATTCAGACCCTACAGTTTTATAATCTGGCAAGTGAATAAAGAGAATCTGCAGTAAAGTTCAGAGTAATAAAGATTATGGAGGATATGGCAGCCATTACAACCTTATGCTCATTAATAATATGCAAATGGAGAAGCTTAAGCACATGACCTTAAGAACGGCCTTGGATTTATAGAAGACAGGGTACCTAGGCAGTTGTAGATGTATAATGTATTCAAGTAGGACTTCTTAAGTAGTCCTGACTCAGGATTTACGCAATGTAAAATACCAGTTCTGTTATACAGCAATACCTAATTTGAATGCTGCACTGTTACCTGAGCTGTAAGCATGCACACGAAAGGGTAGACTACACCTCCAACACAGAGTGTGATGGCAGCAACACTTCCTTTCAAAAAGATAATTTCATGATCAGTTTCTGACAACCACTGGCATTTCACAGCCTTTTGTGTTGGCATCACTGTAATAGTTCCAAGAAGAAGTTCTTTTAGCAGGCAGAAAAATACATCAGATTCTGAGGTTAGCAAAACCATCAAGTATGTACATATTTATCAGGAAAGGCTGTATTTCATGCACATATATGTGTTTCATATGAGCTAACTGTTCAGGCAACAACAAAGGATGCATTGCTTACAAACAGAAAGGGTTCCATTTTTTTAAGCTTTGAGTTACTTGTAGCCATTAAAAAAAGTCTAATACTGGGTAACAACATAAGGTATCAGGATTGTGATGCATACAATCATTCCAGAGAAGTGAGCTCTTTGCATGGCCTGAATGAGTAGGTAGTAAAAAGTGTCACACATGCACAGACCTTTTTTGGTTACATTTTTTCCCTGGCTTATTGCTGAGTTCAGACTCTCCTCACATGCTCCATGTTTTTTCATCTTTCTCTGTTCCCCACAAGTTTGCCAATACCCCATGTTAACCATGCTGTAAGATGGCCTCCCTCTGGAAGAAGTCTGTAGGCTCAAGCAGGGGTATGAATTATCTTACACCTTGGAGCAGAATGAAACAAGGTAGTGCCATTATACATTTGCTTACTGACAGCTGTAATTTGTGCTATTCCTTAAATCTTCCCTAGCATTCTAGAAGACACTTTGAGGCAGATATGCTCATGGGCATTCCCCCTCCTCTATGGATGATGCATCCCTTTGTTGTCCTTCTGCTGCACTGAATGCTAATGCACCTATCATTTGTTATGTTTCATCTCAGGAGTCATGACATAAGATACACCCAGACTCCCACCACAGATGAAGGCATGCAGGTGTAAGTCTTATCACTCCTGTCTTGCTCCTAGAATCAGGTACTTCAGTGTACAAGGTGCTAATCAAATCCAGGTTGCACAAGTCATACTCAGGGCTTCATCCCTCTGTGGCACAGAGTTGATCTTCACATGCACAAAATGAAAAGTGCAACAGTACAGGACATGCACCTTCAGCAGAAACAAACTGCATGCACATTGCTAAGTAGAGGTACACATATGCTTGGATACAATGCCGACAGTGCAAAGGAGACCAAGTGGCATGATGGTTAGGGTCTTTGCCTCCCATGTGCAAGGTACAAGGTTTGATGTTAATCTCCTGCCACTGCCTGTTTGGAATTTCAATATTCTCCATGTGTCTCTGTGGGGTTCCTCCCACTTCTAAAAAACATGCTGATGGATTTTATCTCAAAGTCATCCAAGAATGGAACTGTTGGCAGCAGCACAGACTCTACATGGTGCCCTAGAGGGGGAAGAGTCATAAAGACCAATCACTTTGGGCATATACTCTGGTGTGCAGTATCTTCAAGACAGGAGAACACAGGTCATAGAATGTCTGCCATAGCAGAACTAGCCTCTCAATAGTGTAAAAATATGGCTCTAGGTGATTTGGTCATGTTTACTAATGTTGCCAAAATGGGCATGGGTGTTTGTTAGTGATAAGGGAGTCGAGGACCTGGCCTACTCCAGCCTACATCAGGTATTGATACTAATGGTGACAGAAGTCTACATGCCCTTATTGGCCAGTACGCCCAGCCCAGTAGCCCTGGGTCAATAAGCTGCTGGACGGACAGTGTCCCATTGCCCAGCTTGGGTTAACTGGGATAACCTGGTTGAACAAAAGCAGGAAATAGAACTAATCAACCTGCCAAACATGAAGTAGTAATTGCTACACTCAATGAATGTTCAGTCCAGAACTTGGAAATGGATGACTTGATGGTAAGGAGGAGGTTGGACATCTTATGTATTCAGGAGACAAGATGGAAGGGCAGTGCAGCAAAGCAACTTGGCTCGAAATCCAGAATCTAATACTCAGGAGGAAATGGTGTTCGATTGTGGTGAGGAAGTGGCTTTAGAAATCAATGAGGGATGTCATTAGAATGAATGAAAGACTCATGGCAATCAGACTCCAGCCTAATGACAGAGCAGTATTCATAATATCAGCCTATGCCTCACATCAGGCATGTGATAGTAAGGTAAAGCATGCATTCAGACAACAGTTACAAAATCTACAAGATAGAGCAGGACAACATGAATTTGTATTGATAATGGGGAAACTGAATGCACATATCAGGACAGACAGAATATGATATGAGGATTGCCTGAGTCCACATGGGTAGATAATACTCTAAACTTCTGTCTGGCAAATGGCTTGATAGTAGCCATTATATGTTTCAGAAAGAGGCCGTCATAAGATCACATACAAGACTGGCCAACATGCAATTCAGGTAGACTTCCTCCTAATAAGGAAAGGGCACCGTGAAACCATCAGTCCACAGCAAAAAACACTGGTTGCCACAATCAGCTGCAAGCAGTGGTCAAAGAAGGCTCTATAGTCAACAGAGATTAGACTGAAGTCCTGGAAGTTGACTGAAGAGAAGTACAAGGAATTACTTTGGGCTCTAGCACCTCAAGAAAAGAAAATAGGTGGAGTTGAAGAAGAATAGCAGCACCTCAAAACAGCATGTGTGAGGGTTACAGAACAGATATGTGGCTGGGCCAGATATGGAAATAAGGTATATCAGGAAAGCTGGTGGTGGAATACAAACATCCAGGAAGTCATCAAAAGAAAGCAGTGCAGGAAAAAGTGGGAGACTGGAAACATGGATCAGGCTAGGAAGGAATAGTGGTTGGCTAACAAAGAGGCTAAGAAAGGAGTTGTAATAGCAAAGAACAAGACATCAGAGACACTCAACTAGCTTTGGAAAGTGACTCACTGGATGGCACAATGAATCTATATCAGGTTGCAAGGTAAAGATAGAAAGATAAAGAAGATAGTCAGATACCCTTTATAAGGGATGCCAGCAACAAGATACTCACCAGTCCACAAGACATCAAAAGCATATGGAAGTACTTCCAGAAGCTTTTAAGTGAAGAAAACCCCACAGAAGCTGTACTGCCCTAGACAAAGCATATAAAGAGAGAAGAGAAGGAGCCTACCCAAGACGATGTAAGAACAACACTAAGGAAAATGAAGTCAGGGGAAAGCAGCAAGCTCAGATGAGGTCACAGCAGATATGATAAAGATATTGGGTCAGATATGGAAGAAATGGTTTTTGTGAGTACTCATAGCAGTATGGAGAGAGAGAGGCTTATTCAGATGATTGGAGAATAAGCATACTAGTGTTAATGTACAAGAAGAAAGGGGACATCCACAACTGTGGGCAGTGCAAAGGTATTAAACTCTTGTCAAACTGCATTAAAGTTCTTGAGAGGGTGACTGATAAACAAATATGCAGAGTAATAGAAAGCAATATAGGAGATGAGCAGTTTGGATTCAGATCAACATGCAACATAACTGACCTGATGTTTGCAGTGAGACAGATACTTGTGAAGAAGAAAGAAATGAGTAAAGAGTCCAACTGGCAATTATTAGACTTGGAAAAACATATGACAAGGTCCTTAGAAAGCTGATTTAAGCAATCCTGCAGTGGTTTGAGGTCCCAGAAACATTGGTACAATTAGTGCAATCCATGTACAAGGACCCAATGACTCAAATACGAACAATGTTTTGTCTCACAGAGGGGTTTGCAGTGAGAGTGGGTGTGCATTAGGGTTCAGCTCTGAGCCCACTGCTGTTCATACTGGTGATGGACTACATTAGCAAACAAGTTGGAGGGGACAAAATCAACAAAGTTGCTGTATGCAGACAATCTGGCATTACAGGCAGACTCTCAGCAAAAACTTCAGCAAAGGATAGGAGAATGCAATGCAAAATCAAAGTCACATGGGATGATGCCAAATACAAATAAGACAGTTGGAATGACAGCAAATATAGGTTCATAGGTTCATAGGTAATTCAGAAGAAAATTAGAACTGAGAACTGAGATAGAAGAAAAATAGTGGAACACGTTAACGATTTCAAGTGTCTGGGAGAGGTTGTTGAGGAGAAGGGAAATCCGAATGAGAAGGTCAAAGCTAAAATCAGAGGGGATGCAGCTAACTGGAACAGAATGTCACGGGTAGTGTATGACAGAAGAATGCTAAAATCACTGAAAAGTAAGGTGTATGAAACAATGGCCCGACTAGTACTACTGGCTTATCTAAACAATCCTGCGTGGTTTGTGAGTTACTGTGGAGTTGACTTTTAAGATAAGTTTTATTTCAATTTATATTTTAGTTTTCATCACTGTTTTTCACTGTTTGTAGGAAGTAAGGGATAGCTTGTAGACAAGAAGATTCACTTTGATTTATGTTTTATTGTTTTACCTTTAATTTCCACTGTTGGTTGTTAGAAAGGGATAGATTCTAGACAGGCAAGCTCTAGCCATCCCAAGGGATCTAGTCAGCTATAAATTCACACAGAGTGCAGAGAGAACAATTAAGAGCTTATCTAAACAATCTTATCTTGGTTTGTGATTTACTATGGAGTTGACTGGTAAGACAAGTTTTATTTCAATTTATATTTTAGTTTTTATCACTGTTTTTCACTACTTGTAGGAAGTAAGGGATAGCTTGTAGACAAGAACATTTACTTTGATTATTTTATTGTTTTACCTTTAATTTTCACTGTTGGTTGTTAGAAAGGGATAGGTTTTAGTCAGGCAAGCTCTAGCCATCGCAATAGGCCTAGTCAGCTATACATTCACACAGACTGCAGAGAGTACAATTCAGAGCTTATCTAAACAATCCTCTCTTGGTTAGTGATTTATTGATCTTTACTGTTAAAAAGAAGTGTGACTGTGAGCAATAGTGAACAGAAGCTACTGTGCGCATTTGTGAGCGACATAAAGGAATTACAGCTTTTGCCTGACTTTCAGAACTTCTACGGTCAGAACAACTTTACTGTACTTTCTTTAGTATTTAGTTGTATATTGCTTGTGTGATTTTTGTCATAGAAGTTGATTTAAGTTCTCTTTGAGTTCTGTAGTTACTGATTTTGATTATTCTTTTCTTTTATATTTTATTCATTTGAAGCTGAATATGGATTCCTTAAACGAGTATTCAATTAATGATTTGCTAAAGCACAACTGTCTTGCACAGTGTATTAAATGCTATGCATGTTTAACGGTAACACCTGATAACACTGGTGATCTGTGTTCCTCATGTCAAAAGTTGGATGATTTGCTTACCATTATTAGAAGTAAATCTTGACTTACTGATGATGATTACACTTTTGCAATTGGCACAGCTTGGAGATCTGTTGTGAAATATATTAATGACTGGACTGGTGAGATAAATAATGTTAGGCAAAGAGGAAATTGAGCTCATTTAGGAAATGATGTATCTATTGTCTGTAAGGATCAGTCAACCCCTATGAAACATGATGATGCCCCTGACAACTTTGGAATTCTGGATGCAAGTATTCAGCAATCTGAGGATTCAAAGTGTTTAAATGGAAACAAAAAAAAAAGAAAGAAAGGTAGAAGTACACAACAAATAACAAGGAAGAAAAAAGCTGATTAATGTTTGTAAAGTAAAGAGAATACATACTAAAAAGGAACTGCTTTGTTATGTAACACAGATTACAGGGAATTATATTTTTTTTCTATCAGAAAACCTTCAGTCTACAAAAAAAGGCATAATTTTTCTAAACGACAAGGTAGAAAAAAGAGGCAAGGGGCAGGTGAAAAGGAAGAAATCAAAACTGAACATGGAAGGATTGAAGAACATTACTGTAAGAAAAAAGAAGAGAAAGACATATATTGACTACATGGCTCAAACTGTGGATGTACAAAGCCAGCTGGATGTGAATTTAATACTCAGTGAAAACAAAGGGATTAATAAGACTAATGGTGATGAAGCTCATTCCTTTGTAACAATTGATAGAGCAGATATTGAATTACAAGTTGAAGATTCTTCAGATCTGGTCAGAAAAGATATTCTTGTAATTGGATATTTAATTATTAGAGGAACTGATACTTATATTTGCAGAGAAGATAATGAACATCGAATAGACTCATGATTGCCAGGAACAAAAATAGAAGATGTGAGACAAGCATTGGAATGCCTTAATGTATGGAAGCATAGATCTGTTTTTATTCATGTTGGTAAAAATAATCTCATTCACAAGAACTCTCTGATTGTTAGTAGGAAACTTACATTCCTCTTAGATAGTATAGCTTGTACTAGTGTTGGGACATATTTTCCACAAATCACATATAGAAAGGATAGTTAGGTCACCGTAAATGAAAAGATTTTTTGGGTAAATACCTACATGGAAAAAATGTCCTGTTTTAAAAAAACAGAAATGTGTAGAGCATCCAGGCCTAGTTTTGGGCACACATGTTCAGACAGGATGGCATGCATTTGTCAAGATTAGGAAAGAACATTTTTGCAGCAGATTTTGTGCAATATTTGATAAACACTAGGCAGGATTTTGCCATGTCAAAAATTTAACAGTTCACATATAGCAACATTTGATGTATCCCTGATGGCTGCTAATGCTAGGAGAATTAATAATATTTTTTTTATTGGAAAATTTGCTACATTCCCACAAGATTGATGTTGTTGTTGCTGTTTGTGAAACATGGCTAAAGAACAATGACTGGAAACCAGTTCTGTCAAGGTATAAATGTTTTTACTGTAACAGACATTCTAACAAAACATCAGGTGTAGGTATTATGATAGGGATTAAATATTGTTATGAGACCTGTGATTATTACATGTTCATTGATAGCATCAAAACTATAAACTGTGTAACTGTGACAATAAAGACAACCCGGGAACATATAACAATTGTTGGAGTGTATAGGCCACCAAAGTCAAATGCAGATGACCTAGAGGTATTCATACATTTCTTGTATGAAACACAGGAAGGAAGAAAAATATTAGCTGGGGACTTAAATTTACCAGAAACAGACTGGAATAATATTGATTCAACAACATTTGTCAAGAAATTATTCACAACATATATTCAGGAACAACAATTGCTTCAGATTGCAAAAGAAACTACTAAAGAATGGAACATACTAAACATTGCTTGGGTTCCTAAAGTAATTACTGTTACTTCAAGTCAAGTTTTACCAAGTTGATGTACAGTGATCATGGGGTTATAAAGGTTAATTTGTTGTTAGATAATTCTGCCAAACTAAAATCTAAACCAATGCACAGAAGGTTAATTACAAATTATATGAAAGCAAAACAGTCACTATGTAAAATTAATTGGAGTGATGTGTTCTGTGTAAAAATTGCAGATGGAATGGGGAAAGTTTTGAAAGAAATTGCTAGAGGGCAAAAAAACTGTTTAACATCAGGGGGATATATTTCCATAAGAACAAGATACCTGATTAAGGTGAGAGGCAAAACATGAGAAATGGAAGAGAGGTTGAACTACAACTTTGAAAACTGAAATAAACAAGCTGGACAAACAAATTACGCATAAAGTGAGACAAGATAAAAAACAATTGAAAAAAATTTATATAAAGATATTGAGCATAATAGGAAACCTTTTATAGATACATAAGATGTGGGAGGAGCAAAGACAAATAAATTGGTAAACTGTGTGCAGATTATAAAATTTATTCTCAGACACAACAGATTATATATATATATATTTACAAAATCTTATGCAAAACAGTTTGGCTCCACAAAGGGGGTAATAAGTTGCCCTAGTGACATCTAGGTAACCTCAGATACTGGAATCAAAATAGATTATATTAAAAAAGAACTGCACAGACTGGATCCAAACAAAGCACAGGGAGGAGAGAGAATTAGTAATAATGACCTGAGAACACTTCAGCAAGAAATTACAGTGCCATTATATCTATTATTCACTAGGTCATATGAATATTGGGGATTCCTTAAGATTGGAAACATGCGCATATTAAACTTGACTTTAAGGGAAAGGGAGTAGGACAATCCCAGAGTCATACAAACCCTTAAGTCTAGTTTCATGTTGTGGAAAAATAATGGAGAAGGTAATATTGGATAAGTTATTGTCAGAATCATTGTGCTTTTACAGGAGTGGCCTCAGGGCTCTGATTCTAGAATGAAAAAGACTTTATGCCCCATTACATTTTTCAGTAGGAAGATGACACATGTTGATAGGGGATATCACCCATGCATTCAGCAACTTTTGGCCATTTACTGGTGTTTAAAACAAACTGAATACCTAACAGCTTTTTCTAAAGACATTGTAGTACAGACACCGCATTATGCCATACAGGCTTTGATAAATGAGACTCAGCTAAATAAATTCAGTCAAGCAGTGTTTGCAAAATGGTTGGCATTATTTAGTGTCAAGCAAGTTACAATAAAGGCAGGCAATAAGTATTAATTATCTAACTTTATGGGATATAAAGGAAAATGATATGAATGCATTAGGCACATTTCAAATCCAGAGAAGCCCATTCTGTCTCCTGATTTTCAGGAAGACAGGCCATCCGTCTTTGTTTTTTTTAAACAGTTTTATTGATTTTGATTATAATGAAAACAATCACATAGACATACATAAGATAATTTACATCATAGATTTACAAGTTGATAACATATATTTAAAGCATTTAAATATGAATATACGAATAACAAGGCAAACTAAAGTATGTACATAGACATCCAGTATTTATACGTTAACATACACTATAACTTTCCTTTTGTAACTTGCTCTCATGAATGACAAGGAAAGTCAATTACCTTTATGCAAAATGATAATTTTTTTCCAACATATTTTGTAAGTTAAAGCATAAATTATGTTCATATGTCTTTCTAGATATTCTAGAGGTTATGGTTCTTATCTGTAAATGACTAACTTCTTTTAATAAATTAGTAAATTCAGAGAATGTAGGGGGATGTTTTGAAATCCAATTTTTTGTTATGATCTTTCTAGCCACTGCCAGTATAGTCCATAGTAGTGAGCATTTGGTTTTCCTAACACATTATGGAACAGGTGTATTAAATATGATTAATGATTTATTCAATATGAAGTTGTCTGAAACAAGTGCTTTTAAAAAATCATTTACTTTATTTCAAAAAATATTTAAGGTTGGACAGTCAACAAACATATGTGCCCAGTTTATATCTACATTAGAGTTGCCTCTATTACAGATGTTCTGTTTTTTATTAATGTTGTCCATTATTTGTGGTGTATAAAAGGATCTATTCATGAATCTCCATGTGTAAATCTTCCATTTCAGAGAAAATGATGTTTTCCCAGCTGATTTTAGCATATTAACCTTATCTTGCTCACTTGGGCAATTATGAGTAATTAAACTATAATAACTCCAGTAGTTATGTGTGCAAGAAAATGTTTCTTCTCTTAAAAGTATATATATATAAAGGAGAGACTACCTGAATATGTATGCTGGTGTAATAATGCTGATTGAAGAAATTGTAATAATATCTTGGTGTCATGTTTGCTAGTTGGTGTAGCTAGTTTCAGCTTATTACCAAGATATAATATAAGTGTTTATATATCTAACCATGAGGAATTATTAAGTGTATATTCCTGTATAATATGATCCACTGAACTAGTCTTGTATTCATAAGTTAGCTGGGACCAGTATTTGAGTTCATTGTTTTTCAGCTGAGAAATTTTGTTAATATCTGAGGTAACAAAATTCTCTTGTGTATATGCTATAGGAAATAAAAAAAAGTAGTTTTAATATTTAACATGTTTATATATAAAGCTTCTAAAGTTGATTATAATATTATGTATGTAACTGTCAGTATGATTAGGATTAGTATGTGTGATAAAATATTCTTTTAAGATCCATGTAAAAGGTGTGTTTATGATTGCTAGTTGATATGTTGTTGGTCTCGTTATAAGTTCCATGGCTGATACTTCCCATAAAGATTTCCATTTAGCTAAATAGGTTATATCTAAGAGCTGAGAAATTGATCTGATTATAGCGAAAATCGAATAGAGATTTAGATCTGGGAAAGCTATTCCACCATTCTTCCAGCTGTTAGTATGTTGATTAATAGTAATTCTAGATTTTTTTTTGGGACCAAAAGAATCTTAGTATTAAAGTGTTTAGTTTATTTATAAACCTTTTTGAGGGTAGAATTTGAATGGATTGTATTATGTATAAGATTTTAGGTAGAATTATCATTTTTATAATTGTTAGTCTTTCTTCAGTAGTAAATATTATTGTATTCCATTTTGAAAATAATTCTTGGATATTTTGTATCAGTTGTTATAGTTTAATTGAATTATTGATTTAATGTCTTTGGCAAGAATGATTTCAAGATATGTGATTTGATCTACATTAGCAATGTGATATGTATTATTTCCTATCATCCTTTTTTAAATTTTTTTATTATTAGGATATATGGATAGGCCGCGGTGGTACGGTGGTAGCATTGTTACCTCATAGCAAGAGGTTCTCCCGTTCGATTCTTAGCTGGGCTTGGGAGTGCCTTCTGTGTGGAGTCTGCATGTCTTCCCTGCGGTTGGGTAACGTTCGAAAGACATGCATGCGTAAATGGGAATGCCTTCATTGAAGGTTGGGCGTCGAGCTGGCACCTCAGCGTTTCATAAAAATCTACTGCCAATCATTAGCGGACCGGAGTTCTGCTGTGGCAACCCCTTACCGGGAAAAGCTGAAAGACAAACAACATTAGGATATATGGGTAGAATTTTTGTTTTATTGTCATTGAATGCTAGACCGGACATCATTTGAAATGTTTTAATTGATTCATATAATGACATGAATGAGGAGTCATTTCCCTTTGTGGTGATAAGAACATCATCCGCAAACAGATGGAGTTTGGCTATATTGTCTTTATCCATTTCCAAACCCTCTATTTCTTTATTATTTCTTATTTCATTTGCCCAGGGTTCCATGATCAAAGCAAATAGTAGAGGAGAGAGAGGACATCCTTGTTTGGTGCCTTTTGTAATAGATATTTTATTGGAAATATATGACCCAATTTTGATATATGCATAGGTTTCTTCATATAAATGTTTTAGAAGATTAATAAAATGTGAAAAATGTCAGTATTCCAAAAGAGTAAATAGATAGATCCAGTTAATAGAATCAAAGGCCGCATTAATATCAAGACTAATTAATGATAAGTTCCTTTTCTTTCTTTGTGAGAAGTCTACAATAGATAGGGTTTGTTTTATATTATCAAAAGTACTTCTGTTAGTTATAAATCCTGTCTGGTCTTTGTCTATTAAGTGGGTTAAGAATTTCTTCAGTCTTTCTGAGAATATATTCATAAACATCTTATAATCGATATTCAGTAAAGATACTGGTCTGTATGAGGAACAGAATTTTGGGTCTTTATTTGATTTTAAAATAGGGGATATAAATGTATATTTCCAGGCTGGGGGTGTAATATTATCATTTTGGGCCAAATTATATACTTTGTGTAGTAAGGAAATAGCCATTTGGGGCATTATCTTATATATTTCAGGAATAATTCCATCATTACCTGGAGCTTTGTTTAGTTTAAGCTTACTTACTTAACTTTGTATATCTGATAAAGCAATTTGTTTATCAATAACTTATATTTGTTGTTTGTTTAGTTTTATTATATATATTCTTGTTAATATAATCTCTTATGTTATCTTGTGTTTGAATTTGTTGTGTGGATTGATTAATTTCATGAAAGTGACATCTAAACTCTTCTAATATATCTTGTATACTATGTACTTCTCTATTTTTTTTTTGCAGAAAGTATTTCTTTAATATAATTAGATTTATTTAATCTTTTGGTCTTATTCTTAAGGTTTGATAGATGTTTAGGATTTACGGAATAAGCAAGAAACCTATATTTTTCTAGTGTTATCTTTGTTTTATGATATAGGATAGATCTATATTCCTCATTTAGTTTGTATACCTCATCCCTTATATTCTTTGAAGACAGGTTGTCTTTATTATTTGTGTATAGTGGGTCCAGTTTATCCTGTATTATTCTTATATCTTTATCCCATATTTTCATCTTATTATGAAATCATTTGTTTATTTGTCCTTATAAATATGCTTTTAGGGTATCCCAAATAAATATATCATGTGTGTCTGATGCTGAGTTTATATTAATGAAGTTTTGTGTCTCTTCTGTTAGGAATAATTGAAAATCCATAAGTTGTGTGAGTTATGCTGGAATCCTTTTAATTTGGCCACTATGGGTGTTATTAATATTAAGTTCAGATATGATAGTATTATGGTCCGAGATTGGGCAGGATATAGTTTTGCTATTGGTCAGGTTATTCATTATCTGTGTGGAAAGAATTATTCTATCAATTCTAGAATATGTTTTGTATCTATTAGAATAGAATGTGTATTGTAAGGAGTTATGATCCACAAAATTATATATGTCTTTGAGTAGGTATAAGTCTATGAAATTTGTAAGTTGTTGAGCTTGTGCTGTAATTTTTCTTTTTCCTGAAGTGGTTGTATTTTTAGGGTCTAGGATATAGTTGTAGTGACTTGCCATAATGATATGTTCCTCAGATAGTGAAACTATTTGATTCAATATGTGTCTAACAGTATTAGTACCAATACCAGGTAACCAATAGTTGTTTATTAATGTATAAAGTTTCTTACCCATCTCAATTACAGCCAAGCAAGCAAACCTGTATTGTCTTGGTATGTTTTGATTATTCTGGGTAATGGTAATGTTTTGTTCCACAATATTGCTACACCTCTTTTTTTCGTACACTCTGAGCTTACTATATTTGTGTATTTATTTGTATCTAGAAATGTAATCATATCTTTTGTTAAATGGGTTTCTTGTAAGAATACTATATTAGGTTTATAAAAAGCTAGATATTTAAATAAATTACTTCTTTTATACAGATTGTTCAAACCATTTATGTTAACTGACATTCCTTTCATAGTCATATTATGTAATTGTCCCTGAAAGATGTTAGTAATCTATCAATATCATATGTATATTGTGAAAATTTCCACAAAAAATTAATTTGTTCCTAGTAAAAATATTAAATCTCACGTCTTTAGGAAAAAAATGTATTCCTTGAGTTTTATTCTCTATATTTTCTGCAAATAAGCTACTATGGATGTCAAAAAACTCTTTTTAAAAAAAAAATATTACATACACTAAATAAAAACAAACACCCCAACGCTCCCCACCTGGAGTTATAACCTCCTAATCCCAATGACATCTGTCACTGAGATCAACCCCTAAACTGTAACAATAGAGTACAAACTCCACTAATAACATACTTTATATACTTTAAGTTAGAAACATTAAGACAACCAAATTCCTATGAAATCATTAAATGTCCTAATATAGTGTTATCTGGAAGGTTTATACGTTCATAGATATCATATCTGATAAGAAACCTGTGTAACCTAATAGATTCAAAATATGATTTACATTCCAAAATAAGGCAAATGTCTAACAGATTATTTAAAAGGACTAAGTAATTTACCTCACTGCCTTACTATTAACATAGATAACAGAGGTTGTTTGTATAAACAACATTTCTATTAGGTTATCAGATGTAATACGTTATCCAGGACATGATGTTATTGTTCAAACCATGGTTTGTTTAAATGTAATTCTATTTTGCATTAACATGTTTGTAACTCTTGTTATATCTCTTCCCTTTATTTAACGTATATATATGAACACGAGAGGGAAGAGAGAGAGAAAAGAGAGAGAGAGAAAAAAAGTAAAACAAAGCTAACATGTAGTTAGGATCCCTTGTAAATTGTTATATTTAGAATGACTGTTTAGAAGATGTAAATGTAATTATAAACAGTATGTCATTTAAATAAACATTGTATCATCCTCAAATGGGATATAGTCACTATAAACACATGTATATACAACCGCTTTCACTAGTGGCAGAATAAGATATCTATTTGCAAAGTTCTTTTTAGTATACCACTTTTGTTATTCAATTCTTTGTCATGCAAACAAACACTCTGAAATGATATGCATAACCTTACTTATGACACTTATATATAAAGATTGCACAAGAAAGATGAGGGAGAGAAAAAAGCATATATATATATATATATATATATATATATATATATATATATATATATATATATGAATGTTACCATCAGTATTTACACTTGTAGGATCTAAGAATAAAGCACATAGATATTTACATTTTAATACTCCCACACAGTTCTCTCATAACCATCTCCTCTCTCACCTCTTTTCTTTTTACATTTTCTTCCTTTATTTGTTCTGTAATCCTTTCTTCAAGTCACAAAAGATGAAGATTATGTTATTGTAATATGTAATCTTGTCATTGACCATATAAATTATCATTTTAAGTAAATAAAAGTTGATTTAAAACAAAAAAGACTGTTAAACCAAGTTACAGTCAAAATACAGTTCTGCACTTCCTGGAAATGTTCGTCGCTCGGTGATGACATCAGCCAGCTGCTTCACATCATTGAGGGAGTTCAGAGAGAAAAGAGATGATTCCACAAACTGTAGAAAGTTTTCCAAATGAATAATTAGCTCGTGAGAGCACTGCACAAGGTAAGGAGAATGTTCAAAGTTGTCTCCCTTATTTTTTCAGCGGGAAACAGATGAATTTCAGTAAAAAAAAAAGTTTTTATACATATAAATCAGCATATATCTGTTTCCCATACTAGAAACAGCAAAACTGTCATCAATAAGAAAGTTTTCAAACAAAGCATGAAAGTAATGTTGTAACTTTTCCTACTGCTCTATTTTGTAATTTAAAAGCACTGTGTTTATTTTTAACTATATATATTCCCTAGAGTTTAGATTAATATATAAATAATAAACCTTGTAATACAAACACATATAACATCTCCCAGCTTCTCAGAGCTAATGTATGCATTGACATTTAAACCCACAGATACTACACTACCTTCCCAACATTTGCCTATCCTGAACAAATGCATATCATGTACATATTTAATAATTACATTGTGAATTCTTGTTCTACTCTGAGGGTGTAACACAGTTTATGCTCAGTGCTGACGAGTACTGTATGATTGGAAGTGAGATGGAAGCTGTTATATGAATATGTTATTCTCTATGACTTAAATAAAGTGCAATTAGAAGAGAGAAGAAGGCTTTGAATATGTTATGCATTGTTATTACTTTGAGTTTAGAGAGACTTATGTATAATATGCTAGCTATACAGGAAATTATATGTATATAAAAAAAAAAACTTTTTTCTTTTTCCCCCTCCCCTCTCCCCTCCCCTCCCCTCCCTTTTCTTTACTTTATATTTTCGAATGTATCCCTTCATTTTATCTTACATAGAATATTAAATATTTATAACTGTATATATTATAGCTGTGTGAAATTAAAGTGTAATATACAGCTAAGTAGTATCCTATACTATGAAGCAGATACTGAGGTAATGCATTTTATATGGTATGCTTACTTATATAAAATGAATACTTTAAGTGTTAATTATAATTATATTGATGGTAGATTAAGTGTGTTATATTATATCAAATTAAGTTATGAATAAAACTTTATATACATGCAACATTTGAAAAACAGTGTAGATCTTACCTTGTATTTATAACATATCAAAACAGACTTGTTAATAAAAGCATAGCCCACAATAATAGTTTGTTTTATAAATAGTCTGTATTTCTCATTTATTCTTTAGTCTCTTTTGTTTTTCAGTAGATTTCCATGTAGTTTTAGGAGCCATTCTTTTAAGAGAGGGGTTAGCCCACTCTATCTCTTCTATTTTTTCCAGTAATTTGTGTTTTTTAACATATGTCACAGCAGAATCAAGATCCTCAAATAATGAAGGTCCATCAGGAAGAAAAATCTTCAGCCTTGCTGGAAACAAGAGGTGAGTCTTAATATGTACCTTTTTCAGTTCTTTAATTAGAGGTAAAAAAAACTTTCTTTTGGTAATTACCATTGTTGAATAGTCATTACAGACCAGGCTGTTTTATCTGAAGATGATAAGAATTTTACTATGACAGATCTAGGTTGTTTCCTGTTGGTACTGTTTCCTGATGTGAGAGACTGATGTGCTCTCTTTATACCAAAAGATAAAGCCTCTGGTAAATCTAGAAATTTTGGCAGCCATGAGTTAAGAAAACTTGACATATTGTTTCCTATTATATTTTCCTGAAGACCAAAAATCCTTATTCTGGCGTGATCTATTCTCTAGATCATCCAGTTTATGTTGTAATGAAGTATTTTGTTTAAGCAAAAATTCTATGTTGTTTTCATTTTCTAGCAATCTTCCATCAAAGTCTGTTAATGATTCCTCAATACTAGTAATTTGATTTTTTTGCTGTTTAAGATCCTCATGAAGCATATCCATCTGCTTGGTAGCTTTTTCTTTAAAGTTGTCTATTTTACAGTCAATTATATATCAATCTTAGTTGTGAGGTCTTGAATAGTTGTTATTAAAGTCT
Source organism: Protopterus annectens (assembly GCF_019279795.1). Lineage (NCBI taxonomy): Eukaryota > Metazoa > Chordata > Ceratodontiformes > Protopteridae > Protopterus > Protopterus annectens. The sequence goes on from NC_056751.1 coordinate 635,147,388, forward strand.
GCAGTTCCTTTTTTATACTGGAGTCCTGGTTGTTTGCCTTAGTATAACTCATGTTGAAAATCTAACTAATCCAAAGCAGTAAGACAAAAACAACTTAAGCAACTGAAAAGGCAACTAACGAAACAAGCCACCATCCAGCAAGATGTAAAACGAAAATGTATTGTTAAGCAACACACAACAAAAATGTTCTAACCGTAAAAATCTACAGTCAGTGTTAAATCAACCTATAAAACTACCATAAACAACACTATTTAACAACGTTGGACAATGTTATCTAGCTAGACTCTTAAGTCTCAAAATACACTTAATAGAGTTAGAACATTTTTAACATTTTTAACATTTTTATTAAAAATAAAAATACATTTTAGTTTTTTAAAACAGGAAAATCCTTTTGGGAGAAGTGCTAGTTGAATATGTGTATTTGTGTATTTACGCTTTTATACATTTATGTAAGTGCTATTTTGTTACTTATTTACTAAATTGCCATTTTAACTATTTAATTGTTCTTAATTGTTTAATTATCAGTTATTTATATGCACTGCCACTTGAGAACAATTTGTCTGAAGAAGTTTTGTGATTCACCTAGGACGAAAAGCAGAGAAAAGTGTGTTGCTTAACAATAAATTTTTGTTTTACATCTTGCTGGACGGTGGCTTGTTTCATTAGTTGCCTTTTCAGTTGCTCATGTTGAAAATCTCCCAGAAGTGAAGTATTTGTTCAGATGAAGATTTTGACTGGAAATTATAACTAGATATTCCTGAAGAGAATGTTGAATACTATCAAATTCTGCAAAAATAAATCCACTTTTTCTTGATACGAAACAAATTTCCAGTGAAGATATATTTTCCTTAGTGGAGCTTGTGAAATCTGCTGCTACACCATGACCATGCTAGCCATGCCCCTTCACAATCCATCTTTGTTGACGGTGCTCAATTTTTGGACAATGGACAGTATTGGACTGGATTTGCAGTAGTACGAAAAACCCTTCTATGGGACAGCCAACTCTAATTCAGGTACCGGGACATATGTTTGCTAAACTGGAAGCAGTTCTTTATGTGTTACAGCATTTTCCACCTGTCAATATTTTTTCAGACAGTGCATACGTAATTAATTCTCTGCGGCTGCATATGTCTACATGGACAAGGAGAGGTTTGTTGATAATATGGACAAACCACTCAAGCATGCTTCTGTGTTACAGACTATTTGGAATTTGGTTCATAGTCAGTCCCTTGTGGTTTGCTATTGTATCTTAAAGGTAAAAGCTCATCAGAAAGCTACAAATGAAATTTTTCAGTTAAATAACTATGCTGATCAAATGGCAAAAAAGGCAGCCAAGGAAGGAATGCAATTGTATCCTACAAAACACCTTTCTAGTGTACCAAATAAAACCACTGCAGTACATGCCATACAGACATTTTCAGTTCAAAATTTGCAGCATGATTTGCTGCAGATCCAAACTAAGTTTGGACTGCATGAAGAGTTAGAAAATGTACTCTTGTAGGAGAAAGTCCAGGGCAATATTATGCAAAATGTTTTTAAGATGGTTCTAGTCTTCCTTATATACCATACCAACAGGCATGACAGTTAATAAATTTAATCATCAGGTATTGGGATATTTGGGTACACAAAAGTTATGGCACATTGTAAAGAACAAGTAGTGGCATCCACAGTTAGAATGAGCAGGACTCTTAAGGAACGCCTTAAGAAAGCCTGCTTGGAAAAACGTGTAAATCGGGTAAAGCTTTGTGTGATTTGCTTGGTATTCAGCAACGATTTCATGTTCCTTACCATCCCCAGTCGAAGTCATTGGGGATAGCCACGAGTTATCGAATCTAATAACGGGCCAAAACATTTGCCTGGAATCTTGCTGGGTATCAGAGCAACTCCACATAGTAAAACAGGGATTTCACCTTTTGAAGTCATGACAGGTAGAAAATTGCCTGTACTATTGCCATTCGATCCTACTGTTAGTACAAACAGACCATTATTAGCATTAGCATTCAAATTACAGTCAAAGGATTCTGTTATGCCAGAAAAAAATCTTCCCTCTGGGGCACAGGTATTCATTAAGATGTTCCAGACGGATGGTCCATGGGATAGTAATTGGGAAGGACTTTTTTAAATAATTGTTCAGTTAGGACCTCTAGTGTACAAAGTTAAAGGAAAGAAAAAGAGCAAAATAATTCTTGTTCATAGAGATCAGTTGAAAGTCATTAAGTGACTTCATGTTTTGTGTTTTTTTGTAGACTCATGGCAAATGCCAAGTCTGAAACAGTTGAAAAAACATCTATCAAAATAACTTTTCAGATTAATAGCACTTACGTGGAAAGGTTATATTATTGTACATAATGAAGATTCTGTTTGTTATTGTACTGACTGTACTCATTGGAGCCCTTGGGGTAGGGTGTCAAACAAGAGAAATGCAAGTTTAAAAATAAACAATGACAACAATACTGTAGAGCTAGGTTGGAATGAAAATTGTTTTCATGAACAAAGACAGCAGGACAATTGTATTTGTCCATGTAATGCTACTTGTATCTTCGGCTACATAAGGATTTCCAGCAATGTTACCTTTTGGTCCACGGTTGAGGGTCATCATTATATTCGACCAAATAGTCCTAAAGTAACCCATGAATTTAATTCCAAAGTTTCTATTAAATGTTGTCAATTTCCTATATTTTATTTGGGAAAAGCAGAAAATTCAAAGAAATATCCAGCATCAGTACAGCGGCTAATCTTCACCTATGTGAAGAAGTGTGGTAATCATAGTATACAGGGAATTAGTATTCCTCCCAATAATATGAAAATACAACAACATTTTACTACTGGAGTTTCTGCAATATGTACTAATGTCACAGTCATTACAGGCTGTATACATTGGGCATATGTTCTATCAATATTAACAGGTAAGCCTACCTCTGTTCATACAGACCATTTAGTTAAAATCCCTTCTACCTGTACAATGGTAGATAGACATCAAAAGGTTGTGGTACATTTTAACATCACATTCCCAGATACAGGCAGGTGCTGATATAAAAGGGCATGGTATGATACTCTGCTAGGAGGCCTAGGTACCAGAATGGGAGCACTTAATGCAGCTGACATTGAAATTCTAACTAATCATTTAAGAGTAGTGGGGGAAGATATCTCTCAGATTGTGCATTTACAAGCATCTTGGAATCCAGAAATATGGGAGGCACACCTGCACAATATTTAACAGATTTTTTCCTGATTTTGACCAACCAGTAAAGATATCCCACCAAGCTTGGTTGAAAAGGCCAAAAAAGACACTACTCATAACTGGTGGGATATCTTTACTGGTTGGTCAAAATCAGGAAAAATCTGTTAAATTGGTTGATACATCCTGTATTAGTAGTGTTAGACATTATAGTCATACTAACTATCTGGAATTGCTACATACGCTGTCATTTGCAAAAAACTTATAGAGTTCAGCAAATCATGATGGTTAACCTGAATAAACTGGAGAAAGTTACAATGTGTACCATTAAAGAAAAAATTTAAAATGAACGGTCAGTTTCCACTTTTTAAATAAAATGTGGGAATTGTGAGAGTAAAAGAACAGGTTAAAATGGATTTCAGTGGATTTTTTCTGAAAATGTAAAATAAATGTTCTGCATTTCAGTGTGTAGAGTGCACTCAACTTGAACACAGCTAACTAACTCGGCAAACATATATAGCTTGGCATTCATTGTTAATAAGAATCAGAAATATCTATTATAAACTATGCAGCTTGTGAAATTTATTATCTACAAGCAGGTCAAGATGAACTCTTGTATGCAGCTGTGTTTCGTCAATATGATACGCAAGATAGGCCATGGACAAAAGGAGTTATTCTTCAGGAACAGAATGTTTAAGATATGGAAAACAAACTGTCAGCTGACCAGCTTGAAAGGAAAGACTTATTATTCTGGCAAATTCTCAAAACTACTGATGCAGGCAGAAAAGAAAGCATAAAGACTGGGACTCTTTCTTTTGTATTAGAGACTTAGATTATTCTAAGCTGAAGTACGGTGATGTATATACCTTTCATTGTTAAGCTACATGTAAACCTCGTGTGCAGTAAATGAATGTCATTACAGCAGAACTGTCTCAGTGTCTTCACTGAGTAAAGGTACAGACTACCTGAATAGTGTTGTACAACTTTAACAAGAATATAAGGTGAAGGACCAGATGAGAAGGCAAGAAATGTGGAAAATGCATAAATATAGTTGAAAGTATAGAAAACTTCTGGAAGAACCTCATGTTGATCAGGAATGATCACAGGAATGGTTAAGGAGAGGCAAATTCAAACCAAGAGATGAAAGGTTAATACTGGCAGCCCAACATAGTAGGCTGCATACACGTTGAATTACAAAGTCCATTGAATACATGGAATAAACAGACAAATGTAAGTTTTGTAAAATCAAATTGGAAACAGTTGCACAACTTGTTACTGGTTGTGACATACTAATGGCAGAAGGACTGTATACTGAAAGGCAAAATAATGTGGCAAGACTGTTACACTGGGGATTGTGCAAACATTATCGTACTGAAGTGGCTGAAAAACATTGGAAACTTGAGCCACAAAGCATTATAGAAAATGAAGTTTACATCACATGGGATCAGCCATTACCAACAGTTCAAAAGATAGATGCTAGAAAACCAAATATAGTGGTCCATGAAAAGAAGACAAAACTAGCATTGATCATTGAAATCGCCACACCTAGTGACTACAGTGTCTTGTGCACAGACAGACACAAAGTC